>NC_059552.1:2136212-2439242 GCF_905220415.1 Colias croceus | reverse complement strand
GGTCGGAAAACTAGTAACATAGGTAATATAATCTAATATTCTAAAATGCAGTTCAACAAACTATTATAATATTTCCTATCAACTGACCAGTTTGTTTTGCTATAAAAAGTCGTATAAAACACGATCGCAGTAGACATTTGACCACTGAATTGTGGACACTATATCTAGCATTTGCATATTAGCGCAACTGGCTTGCCGCCAACACGATGTAGGGACTCAGCTAAACATTTTCATATCTCGTATCGTTGATAGCTGTTTTTCTAGCAACAGACTTATTAGTATTTACTTACGAGCGTGATATAACATTGATGTCGCAGTTAAAGTCCAAAGTTGAGGTTCAAAGCAATTTTTCAAGACTAAACCAATTGTTATAAATTTATTTTTAAGTATATTTTTAAAGGTCGACAATCAAATTGGAATGTTAGTTATAAAATATTATTTTATATTTCTAATTTCTTACGAGAATCAACCTATTCTTAGATTTAAGATTATGATAATAATTTTACTTGCCAATTGTAAGGTAAAGAAATTTTAGCAAAAGCATTATTTTTATACTGACACGTTTAATATACCACATCTAATAAAATATTCCGCTTTATTTTAAAGCAAATGAAAATTACCTCAAAACTTAATCAATAATAATTAACAAAATAAACTTCCTTTAGCTGTAACTATTTGCATAATTCAAGTTCTAAAATGCCTTTAAGTTACATTCATAATTTCAAAACAAGCGATTGATTAAGGTGATTTTGAAGCCCATTATATTGTCTTCGTATAAATTTCAGAACGAAATTTATGGCAATAATTTATTTCTTCGGCTATATTAAATTTCGTTAAGGTCGGAATAAATGGTCCATCAAAAATGATTTTGAATGTTAATTTTAAATCCCAATCTAAGGCTGTTTTTTGTTGAGTGCAAATGAATAACTAATTTTCCTTTTCAGCTGATACTTTTGGAGGACATTTACTATTGAAAATGTTAACATACGTAAATAAAAATGTACGTTTGTTGCAATATAACGATATCAATAAATAGTATCTACTGACGAGTAATTTGATAAGGCAATTTAATAAATAAAATCACAGCAGCCCTGAGCACTATAGTAACAATTAGATTTTCACGCACAGAAGAAAAATAATCGCAATTATAGATCGAGGCAAAGCTTTTCTTCCGAGAAAATTCGTTTACAAGCCACTGTATAACCACACATAACTACATAAGGTAATAACACGTAGAGAAAACACAGTTTCCAAAAAGACTGTCTAATAAGAGCCTACGTAAATATGTGAAAAAAGGAACATAAAAGTATTTTTCTTAAATATAATCGGGAATTTCCACTTAAAACATAAAAGACGTGAATTGTAAACATAAACCAAGCAAAACAAATCACTCCTTCAACATGTAAATACTTTAAATACACCGAAAAGCTAATAAGAGCACGCTAATTACAGATTAAACAAAACGTTAAACCATTAAGAAGGCAGTTTATTTACAGGCGAGTTTCCTTTGGCCAAGGCTCTGAGATGTCCGTTGACAATACGTTGTTGTGGCCCATTGTAGTCGGCCCTTTGTTCTCCGGCTAGGAGGTGAAATGGAAGGGTTGCTCCTTTGTGCGCCCTTTTCAGATTCTTGATAAATTTTAAACCAGTCAGATGTTGGAATTAAAAATTTAAGGCCACTCGGGGTTAGGCTTAATGACATAATTGTGGACTTGGTTGCCCCAAGTCCACAATTATGTCATTAAGTACGAGTGTTTCATGTAGTAAGTTTGAGTTAGATTGTGGAACAAGAAATATTGTCACTTATTTGCCACGTTCTCTTTCTAATATTAGATACAAGCAGATCTTTTTAATATATTTTCACTTTTCATAGCTTAGAAGAACTTTCTTTAATAATAGGTTATCACAAAGTTTCATTTAATACCTTTAATAACTATACCATGTATAACAGCAACAAGGAATTAAAATAAAAAAATCAGTAATAAAAAACCGCAACATAATCCGTAAAGATAAGAGCTGAAGTACTATATTTACGTTAGTAGCTTCACAAAAGCGTTCTGCAACACTAGTTTATTATTAAAACTCCAGACCAAATGAGCTAATCTTTGTAGTCTTTGTAGATTGTGTTCAAAATATTATTTAAGAAATTTCTCAAAAAGCCCGGGTATAGTTGTGGCCTATTAATCAATGTCAGACGCCAGAGGGCTGGCCTCAAGTCGACATTCTTTGAGCATTGTTCGGTTTTCCTTGTCAATATGATCCAGTCACGCTTTCAGCGGAATTGATGAGACTGATAAAAATGAGATCGATACTTAAAGATCTGTAAGGCTACTGCTGCAGGGATCGGTGACAAGTGTAGGATGTCGGGATGTCGGAGTTATCGTTTCTGAATTCGGACGGACTACGAAATTACCTGTGCAAACATCTAGTCTATTATTTTGAAATGATTCGCTTAAACTCATATTAATTCACACGGATCAATTTTAGTACTTTTGTTAGGACTTTTAAACTAGGTATTCTACTTGTGAAAGAACATTCAATGCTGAAATACCAATAAAATCCGAATTTCATTAGACCATCTCACGAACTCCCATATATTTTATCTTGAAAAGCAAAGGGTTCTTAATTGTTCATAAGCGTCATAACGCTGAAAGCGGGAAATTATCAAGAATCATCAAATGGGTATTCCAAACTTTAAAAGCTGCCTTATGACGCCGAGAGGAATGAATAATCCCTCCCATTTTGACTCCGCACTCCCCGAAACAATAGACTTCATCAAGAATAACGATGTTCTCAAACAAAACAGACCATTTCGTTGGCTAAATTCGTCGGGATTGCCTCGTGATTTATCTCAACCCATTTTCGAATTAATAATTTGACGAATAATGATGCGTCGACGCGAAAGATTCCATTGTTTGCGACAAATTGAAATCAAATCTTTGTGATTAATTTCGCTTGACGCCGACAATTAGCACAATATCATTCGAACAATACTGAAGTGTTTGAGCATTTACAATTACAGTTATTTTCTATTCTTTAAGAAATCTATCTCTATCTATCTCTCTATCCAATACCATATTTTTTAAGAGTACTTACATAAATTATTATGCATGAATGAATATATAAATACGTTATTTTCGAATCCACGTTTCGTTTCCTCAAACAACATCGCAATATTAGATTATAACTCATCCTGTTGACTGTACTTCCTCAATTCAATACATCTTATCTCCACACGAAAACACAAATTAAATAATGAAAAAAAAGAGTAGTCTACGGAAAATCCTGAAATTGTTCGTACACATTGAACGCTAGCATAAAACACGTGGCTTTACATAACTTTACGATTTCAATTAAGATAAAACGATGGATCGAGGTACAAATATCAAAGGATTCGAGAGAAAAGATTCGAATTGCTTTTCAAATTCAACCCTCAGTCAGAAAATAAAACGTCGAAAGGAATTTGTCTGCGATCAGTGATACAATTTTCGATAACTGATGTTTAATAAGTCTATTATGGTAATAAAATATTGTGTTTCATTCACATTTTATTGATGTTTCTTCGTTATGAAAATAAGTTGGTACATCTATGTTAATTTTAAAAAGAAGTTTTTTTAAATATCACAAATCATACTATTGACTAAATCATTTTTTTTGGATTTATATCCTGTCAATCTATTGTTTTTTTTTACTTCACAACTAAATACACTCTATAATTTAACTACAATACAGCATTCAAAAGTAATGGCTAACGATAAATCCCTATACTTACTTCAAGATTATTTTAGAACACAGTACGATGCCACTTTAGTCTCAAAAGATAATTTAACTTCAGCCCCTTTGTTGTAGCACTAATCACTTGACTAGAAGAGCCGGAATAAATGTGGACCAAATAAAGAATTTTATCATTATCTAGGGTGCGAAAGTTAGAACAATTTGTCTTTGTCAATTTGTTTCCAATTCTCAGTGAAGATTTCGCTGCTGGCGGATTGTTTCCTTGTATAAATCAACTTAATATTATATATAAACAACACTTATTCAAGGTTAAATTAGTTTTAATAGTTCAAAATATCATAGGTATATATAGACGTGTAATGGTAAGCATTTAATCTTAGTATACAACTAGAGTTGCCTTAAAAACCATTTAGTAGATACCTTACCTACAATTATTTTTTACTGCATCATGTAGTGCTAAAAACTATTAAGTCTATATTACTTATATACAAAGTAGAACTAGAACTAGTTAATATCTATAGCATAGCCGCATAGCCTTTAAACTTTGACGTGACATGAAAACCATTACTTCAATGACTAAAAAAACTTCATATAAAACGCTAGTTCAACTAACATAATAAGCCTAACAAGATTTGTAGCGTAAAACCCGTGAAGCGGCAATATATATTTGCTCACGTGTCCCAGAGATCACCCGTGTCTGCCAATTCATCATACCTCGGGGTTCATTATCCAAATCAACCCTTTACGAATTCGTTTCGCGTAATATATGGAGGTAGAAACTGTCCACTTGACAAAAAAATGTGTGAAAATATGGAACGGCGGTATTTGACCCTTGTCAAAGGGACGGACGATGTTATTTGTGAATAAATAGCGAATTTGCATGGGATCCGGATCGTTCAATATCGCCTATGTATCTTGATACTTTTGATACATAATTTTAATTTAAGACGGTCCGTTGTGATGGAAGAGTTATGTGAAACTTGTAATACTCTTTGGGAATACAATACTTACTTTTAACGTTTTGTGAAAAAACTATTATATACATTTTATCTACAAATTTTAGCTATAGGTAATTGCATAATATGATGTATTAAGTATTCTGTTACCTGTTAAAGAAATGTTTTATTTATAGCGTAAAACACTGATCAAATATAGTATAGAATATATTGTTTAAAGTACCTATAAATGATGCGCAAAAAAAAAAAAAAGTGTGGCACTCGGGGACTGCCGCGGTAAAGCTATTGCATGCATTGCATTACACCTCCGTGCCCGTCGGAGTGGGGAGCGTGAGGTTTTTTCGTTACGGAATTTCTGGATTCGCTCCCTGCGCTCAAGGCCCCCGATAGAAGCTATGCAATAGCTTAAAATATCCTTCTTTACTCCATCTTAAGTATTTTTCACACATAATTAATATTCAAAAAGACACACATTACTTCTCTTTATTTGAAACAAAACATAAATCTGAAAAACATAACACTCTACCCAAGTTTAACCCATCCAATCTACATTAAATTCTATGTTTTATAGTACATTATTTCTTACATTCCATAAACAACACCTGTTCTTACCTAATGATGAAGAAAGATTGCTGTTGAAAAATATAAACTAATAGCTCCCGGTCCGTACCACTTTCTAGGGAAGGTAATCGGCGAACGGCGCAAGGCAATAAAACACATTATAGAAGCGATAGCGATTAGCGATTATTCAAACAAAAATAAAATCAACATAAGTAATATTATTATGTAGCTAAATGTATTTCTTTTACCTATTTATTAGCTTTCCTGCTCGTCTCTACCTTGCCTATCTTTCTTTAAAGCAATTTCAAATCTATATTTCTACGTAAAACCTAAATTGAAAAGAAGTTTTACATGTAAAGTCAACTAATTTATGATGTAGAAAGTAATGAATTACGAACTCATAAACATAAGTATTATAAAAAATATAAGTATATTTATCCAATGTGATTTAAAAGCAAATTGATACATGAAAAAACTAATAGAATATTGTATTATAGGTATATAGAGTCTTTAAAGCTCTCCTTAAATAACACGCTTGCGCGCTCGCCTCCCCGCGTAATACATTGCGGCCCTAAGATACTAAATTTAAAAGGGCAAACTTCGTTGAGCACGAGATGGAATGAAAAGTGATTTGCCTAATCCACTTCTCAATTTACCAAGCCACAGGAGCTCACGAAAGCCGATTTAAATATGCATCCCGCTATAATTTAATATTCAAAAACTTTTTCAACTACAGTTTCTTCAACACTCAATTTTATGTTAAATACCCATGAGAAGAAAGTTTTTAAGCGTTGATTAATTATTTGATACATTTTATTTTAACTAGATTAGGTATAGTGTCTAATTCTCTCCTTACTTTTTGTTGGTCGTTTTATTTATTTGAATAAGTAGCAAGGCAATTAAATGTTCGTTTCCACACTGTGTATCTATAACAGCGAGCAAACAACATTTCAACATTAAATAAGCGACCTATAGTAGTTATTACAATGATATATTAAATACAAAAGACATGGTAATAACATACCTGTATAACCAATAACCCGCTTCACGTATTCCACAAATAAAGCATTAATATTTCCACTAAGTATAAGCTTTGAGCACAACCTATAAATATTTTATATCGGAACCGAACAATAAACGAAATGCCAGAAAACAATGAACAAGAAAAGAGATAGACAATAAAATAACAGATGGCCAGACGATATAGAAAAATAATTCGGTTACATCAATATCATAAGAAATGAGCAACGTCGTTAGAGTCTTATTAATTACAAACATAAAAATGATTAATGATTGGAATGTTGAAACAAAGGACGTCGCATTCGACCCCATATTTGTCAACAAGATAAATAGCAGGTTGCTCTTATGAGTGTCAGTAAAGATTTTATTTTCGCTCCTTTTATTGGTGGTTAACAAGGGTGGACTTTATGCTATAGGACTATAAACAGGGCTGATGTAAGTTGATGGCGTCTTTCAGTTTTAAAAGCGAACTCTCTGAAATGAGAAATATACATTAGATATATTCTTACATATTATACCACATTTTATAGCATTAACATTTGTTACTATAAAAAATTATCAGTGTGCTTAATAAATATAAAAATTTTATGTATTTGTATCAAAATCAAGGCAAAATTAAGAGCCTTTATCAACACAACATAGTTTTAACTTTTACACAAACTTATGGAATTTTGAGAACCTAGAATCAAAAAACTAAAAGCTAACTAGTTGGAATTCAATCACAAATTCACAGTTTATCGACGGATTAAGCCCTGACGACAGGCTACAGGCCGCTACGTCAGAGCCGTCGAGCTCGTCTACTCTTTACTCAATACTTGCTCGTGTGTTCAATCGTCACTTCATAGATAATTTTAAATAATCTAAACACAGGTTAATAGCATGCGTTCTAACTAAATTGTAAAAGATGGGGATAAAATGGAGTTAAGATGTTATTGCTTTTGGAAATAAAAAAGTAGATAGAACTAGTACCCATCAAAGATTTTATTTATGTAGAATACAGAAAATATTGTGCAAGGTTCTTTAAGGAAATGAATTTGAATATTTATGTAAAATAAAAACTATCCTTTGACCGAAGTTTCAGATCGAAGAGTTAAATGAATGTAATGTAATATAATTATTATAAATTTAGAATTCAATATTCAATATAAAAAAAGAAGCGAAACCATCAACTTCTCTACTTATTTTAATATATTCTATTTATATAATACGTTAATATTGTTATTTGTTAAAGATTCGAGGCTATTCTGAGAAACTTCCTTTTGCTGAAATATGAAAAAAGCTTACATCGTTATACTTATACGTATGATTAAAACAAAAAGACATAAAAGGTATCTAAAAGGCCCTCCCAAAAACTCGTGGAATCTTTGATAATCCCGTAAACGTTTGATCTTGACCTCTTAAATACCGTAGCACTTTTAAAATAGATTTTTATCTTCTGAATCTAAAACGTTAGCACATTATTTGCTCTACTTCAATTTTTCATATTAATTACTAAAATTTTAGAAATAATATTATCATCATCATAATCTGTTGTAAATAAAAAAAATGTGCATGGAAAGAAAATATAAAAAAAACTCTAAATTCCAAGAGTGTATCAAAAATTAATTAATAAATAGCTTTAATATATTTGCAAAAAAAGTTCAACTAGGTATATGATACCTACTCAACACTGGACCCGATCCTCTTGCTACATCCTTAACCCTCTTTAATGAACGATCGACGATCTCTCAGTGTGTACACATAAAGATATAATTCAAAATGGAATAAACATTGCAGAGGAATACCTATTAATCTGTCGCTACACTGATGCGTATATTTAAGCTTATGAGCACATAATAACACACTTGACCCGTTTTATTAAACTTGACATCGTTCTACTAATAAAGAATAAAAATTAAATTCAAATTCACCACGAATAAATTACGGCATCAATGTTAAACGCAAGTCAGCTCTCGAATGGAAACCAGATTAATTTGCAATATTTTGCGTGCTTTGTTTTTAAAGTGAAACTTTTATTACACCGTCTCAAACTTTTTGGTCTGTGTAGCGCATGTCGCGTGACGCACGATACGTACGATAATTATCGTACAAATACGATAATTATTTTTAGATAAATGTCTATAGTGTGAAAAAAAGTTTCACTTTTGCCGTGGTTTCATAAAACCACACAACATTTTTTAGTTTCAATATAAAGCGAAGTATTCCTCCTTAGAAATTTCAAATAATTAATTGTCTGTCTATTAGGCTAATTCCAAGTAATTTATTGATAGTGAAATTGTTTTTTTTTTTTCAACTCATGTAGTTTAAAGAATTCGTAAAAGTGACGTTTTATACATCGTCTACGATACCTTCTACAGATCTGTGAGGAATTTAATATTAACTAGCGGTCCGCCCTGGCATCGCCCGTGGTACATGTTTATGTTTTCTCTACATAAGATCCATCCTCGTACTTCAAGAAATATAATAAAAAAAGAATTATCGAAATCGGTTCAGCCGTTCTCGAGTTATGCGCTTACCAACACATTTTGCGATTCATTTTTATATATAAGAAGATATACTTAGTCTACACATTTATTAAAATAGGAACAGGGATATTGCATGCAAAAATCACAGATTAAAATCTTCCTAGGTGAAGTAGTAGTCCTAATTCTAGTCCTAAAAATTTTGAGGGACAGGTACAGTTACACCAAATGTCTAGAAATCGAGACAATGACATCGCACCTACCATGGGCGTAGCTAGCCATGGGCTCAAGGTGGGGCAACAAAAAAAATAATACACAAAGTCATATCCAGGTCTTCGAACCTCAAATGCCGGTGGCACGGCCAGCGGCAGGCATTTGCGAAGGCATTTGCGAAGGCATTTGCGAAGGAATTTGCGAAGGAATTTGCGAAGGCATTTGCGAAGGCATTTGCGAAGGCATTTGCGAATGCATTTGCGAAGGCATTTGCGAATGCATTTGCGAAGGCATTTGCGAAGGCATTTGCGAAGACATTTGCGAAGGCATTTGCGAAGGCATTTGCGAAGGCATTTGCGAAGGCATTTGCGAAGGCATTTGCGAAGGCATTTGCGAAGGCATTTGCGAAGGCATTTGCGAAGGCATTTGCGAAGGCATTTGAGAAGGCATTTGCGAAGGCATTTGCGAAGGCATTTGCGAAGGCATTTGCGAAGGCATTTGCGAAGGAATTTGCGAAGGAATTTGCGAAGGCATTTGTAAAGGCATTTCCGAAGGCATTTTCGAAGGCATTTGCGAATGCATTTGCGAAGGAATTTGCGAAGGCATTTGCGAAGGCATTTGCGAATGCATTTGCGAAGGCATTTGCGAAGGCATTTGCGAAGGCATTTGCGAAGGCATTTGCGAAGGCATTTGCGAAGGCATTTGCACGGCATTTGCGAAGGCATTTGCGAAGGCATTTGCGAAGGCATTTGCGAAGGCATTTGCGAAGGCATTTGCGAAGGTATTTGCGAACGCATTTGCGAAATAGATCCAAAATGTGTCCCTATCTTCAGCCGTTTGGTCGCTGGGCGTATGACAATTATTTGTTAATCAGTCATTGTAGAGATAAATAATACTAATGTTTTGGTCTCATTTTCTGCGTCGACTGTCGACTTTCGAGAATCGAGTGTGAATTTTCTTACGGATATTAAGCTTAGTAGTTAGTACCTGGATAATTTAATTTTTAGATTTGGTTAGGTACCTTCCAGGTCAGGTTCCCTTGGCCTGAGTGGGGCAAGCGCCCCACCCTGCCCCACCGTGGCTACGCCCATGGCACCTACGGCACATCACAATTTCTGACACCAATAATTACAACCTCAAGTCAAACCCCAATACAGCCTGTATTCCAATCAAGACACGATTAATTTTACAATTCGCTTAAAAAACGCTATCACCAGAACACAGAGCAAGTTAAAACAATAAATTCCAGTTATTCAGTGGTGCAACGTTGCACGACTGTGGCCTGGCGATGACAGTTGTGATATACTAAACTGTCGTGCTGTCCGCTGCAATTTGTCAAAAACTTTCTCCACTCTAATGAGTTTGTTAATCCCGTCCATGTTAATTATTTGAGGATCCTTCATGAGACCTTTGGTGCCTTTGTGCTCGAACGATAATGCTTTTATGTGTAATTTTATAGACGATTAATGTTGTTGAAAGTTTGACACCATTTCTAGCACTAAATTACATTTGTATGCTTACTTTGTTTTCATTTCTATCTTATTTATTATTTTTATGTGTGCATTTGAAATACATATTAATTGTATATGCATTGTCCATTTCATCTGTTACTTACAAGAGCGACACTAGTAATTAAATAAAACAAATAAAAATAAAAAAAATTGTTGTGCAAGACCAAAAGAATTAGCCATATAATTCCGTAAATTTTAGATAATTAAATAAGATTTTCTCGGTACCAAAGTTTCAAGATAACGAGCCACTCTTTAGGCAAATCTCGAAACTAGATTTCTCAGCTTAATTACATGCATTTCAAGTCTTGCACTGTGTTAAAACTAAATAAACCTTCGAAGGTAAGATTGTGCTTTTCAAGAGAATTACTGACGAAGAATTTATAACTCGAATAAGATCTCAATAGCTTCATTTTACAGGTGACTTTAACGGTGTTAATTTACCTCTTGCTATCCTTGTTTAGAACAATTACATTATTGTACTAAAGCTCTTCAGTTTGATTACAAGTGGCTGTCTATTTCAGTTGTATAAAACGTAATATTTTAAGTAAAGGTATATTAACAAGTTTCTGTTGTACTTTAGTATATTTATTATTATTATAAATAGGATTTTTTGTACAAATGAAGCAACTTTATGAGCGTCTGTCGGGAATAGACCCAAGGACCCAGTTATGACGGATATAACTGAAACAATAGAGCCCTTTCAAGAATATGTTTTAGTTCTCAGACCTCTACATCATATTTAAGGCTTTCAGCTACGCTAAGTGAAAAACGCAATTCATCCAGCCTTAAAATGTTTGTTCCGATGTTGACGCCGGCCTGCCCCTTGTGTAAAATGACTTGGACCAAATATTAGTTCTGTACATATAACCAAAAAGTAAACTAAAAATACGATAATATTGTTGTGTACTAGTTTAAGTTCAGAGTTAGTTAATTTTTGTATTTTAGGAGACATTACAACACTTACAAACATAACATATAAAATAACAATTTCATCATATTCAAGTTTAAAATTAATGTGTTAATAAACTTTAATGTTTATTTTTAATATCAATATACGAATAATTTAAATATTCAATGACTAAAATATAATATTTAAAAATTCTATCTCGTATAGAAATTATATTACACAAATCGTTCTAACAACTCACAAATGAACATCGTTATTTTAAATTTCATATTCCTAAATTCAAAATACTGCAATTTCATTTACACGAAAACCGCTGAGTTAAGCAATAAAAAGTGTTTCTCTGTTATAAGTATTTATTGTTCAAATAAATCTTGCGAGTTTCATTGTACAATTTTCTTATTGTAATTGAACAAATGAACGCGAAGGAACATGATTTAGTAAGTAGGAAATAAGGTAAGAAATTTACATTCATTTCATGTAACGTTATCAAAAAATATGACGGACATTACGAAACAACCTAGTAAGGCTCTAATGAACGTTTTCGTTAGTAATATTATACATAACGAGCGATAAATGTTTGTTATAATTATTGGCCTCTATAATTATGATGATATATTAAAATTTAGCACAGATTTTACCGCATATAGTATTAATATTTTACCTCAATATAACGTATTATAATTTATAATTATACTATTATTATACATAACTTCACGAATGGTTATTTTAAAATTAAGTACAGCTTATAGTTTTGAACATCTACGAAATGTCTACGCATGCTACGAAGAATGTCTACGACTTCTACGACCTACGTAGCTACAGCATATCCCCTACGGTTTAACATTATAAAATTAATTTTTAAAACGGAGAGATTTTTAAAACTTTAGTAATACGAACTACGCAGCAATTTAACCCGCAAGACCTATATCAAACTTTCTAGACTAAAGCAAAGGATTTAATTAAAATTTTCTAAATCGCGAACGTTATTTAAGAGCTCATCTTAAGTATACATTAGGATACAAAAGCGCGGATTCTGACTCCATAATATGGTTCATTCATCGAGTAGAAATACAGGCTTATTTTCTCACGGCATTTGTTCCCTTCCAGAAGATGTATTCCGGACGCGACAGTGTTTATCTCACGAGTAACAAATGGGACATACGGCTTTGTCGCTCGGCGAACGTTTTAAAATGTCGATGTTCATTTCGTTGATTATGTTATCTGTAAAATTGTGTGTGACAAAAATGTATTTTGTTGTTGTTTCAAAATTGGTTACATATTTCACGATGAAGCTTTAAAAGATATACTAACTGTACAAAACAGATTATTAATACGTGGTCTACGATGATTTTGTAATGTCTGAAATAAACATTCCCTTCATTCAATTATAATGCACATTGTTATTTTTTCTTAACATTATAAAGAAATAACACGTAATTTTATTTTATTTCCATGAATTTGATTAAAAAAATATGAGTACAGCTTACTCCTATCCGGCTACGATCGCATGCATTCGAAGTTATTGCATGTCAGTTCCTTCTCTATGAACAAGAAAGCATTTCAACTTTTTCAAGTTCTGTATTTGTTAAGTTACTAACCATACGTATCTATAAAACATGTATCCTTCTATGCGACCCAGTATCCCCATTTATCAAACTTAATTTAACCAATTGTGATATTATAATTTATAACATACATTCAACTTTAAATTTATAATGAAGTTAAAATAATATGGTTTTAAAACATTGAGTAAGAAGCTAGCACTCGCAGCAATATTAAAGCAGCCCCCCCTAGCCAAGTGGCTTTCTGTTAGCGTAGCGTTCAATAGAATAGACTACGAATGTATGAGATTGACGTAAGCTGTAGATAAACGTATCTACAGCTACATTCGTAGTCTATTCTATTGAACGCTACGCTAACAGAAATCCACTTGGCTAGGGGGGCTGGTGACATATTGTGAGCGTGAGAGTAATCTGTTTTTATTGTAGTCTTACTAATAGCGTCATTTTTAGGCGTCGTCTTGTATTACTGTATCTTAATGAATATTTAACATAATACGGCTGCGCCTGAAATATGAGTTATCATAAATATTACGAAATAAGAACTTTCTAATTCATTTTTGATTTATATTCTTTGAATAATGTTTCATGGAAGTTAAGCATTGTAGATCTTTATACTAAACGAATTGTGTTAAGCTATTGTAAGTATTATTATAATGGAAAATTAGATTTTAATTTGAAATGCCTAATAATACAATATTACCTAATAAATATCTTTGTAGTGCCTATATCCCGAAAGAATGTAAGAAACTCTATACATATTAATTATGAAAATAAAATATAACTCAATATAAAAATCTCTACTAAACAACCATATCGCTCTTGTATTCAATTGCATATATTAATTTATTATCTTAAATATTATTGATAATATTTAAGATAATAAATTAATATCATCACCCTTCAATAACCTCTTACAGCAATAATTAGTTCAAACACGCAGTTCCGAAAATAATTCATTCAACTCCATTTCAAACCATAATACCTACTTATCAGCTGTCATGTTTCTCCGTTGTGACGTCATTTATCATAGGGACATTCCCTTCCGAGCCTTTCGAGTCTTACCTGTCAAATGAGTATGATTGTCTCGTGATAGGCTTTGAATTATGATGTTCTAATGTTGTTTGAAGAATCTTGCTTTATTAGTTACTAGCATTCCGCCTGCGGCTTCGCCCGCGTTTGCAAAGAAAAACCCGCATAGTTCCCGTTCCCGTGGGATTTCCTGGATAAAACCTATCCTATATTACTCGTGGGTAATGTAGCTTTCGAATGGTGAAAGAATTTTTAAAATCGGTCCAGTAGTTTATGAGCCTATTCATTACAATCAAACAAACAAAGTTTTCCTCTTTATAATATTAGTGTAGATGTACTTAGCTTATAATGGAGTCATAATTAGGAGTCTAAAGTTGTAAATAATTGTATGTTTTCAAAAAGATTTTTCAGATTTCAGGGTCAAAGAATTCTATTATATTCGAAGACTGTACGTGTGTGTGTATGCAAAAAAAAAATAATTAAAATGGCTATGATAATCTCCACAAGGTATTGAGGATTTTAATCCTTATTTGTTCTAATTCAGTGTTCATCATCGAGACATCAAATATAGCCTTTTAATATATTATTGTTGTTAACTATGATGTATTGTAGGTATTAAAATAAAACAAACAGATCCGTAATAAAAACCATCAATATATTTACATATGATTATTTACATATTTACATAACGATATCTAATTTTACGTTACATAATTGATTTTTTTATGTACATCGCGGAACAATTTCTTCGAGAATCCAACAAACAATAAAGATATGTAATATTAGCTCAAACGTCGAAATAAATTTTATTATAAGGTAACATTGTTTGAAAAATACAATTGAATGTACTTTTAACTACTTAGTGGGTTACCATCAAACATAATATAGTAAATTAATTAGTACTTAATATTAACAATTGTTACACTGCTTGTTTTATTAAAAATTGCGTTATTATAAAATTCGTCAGCGACCAAATTTCCTTGCTACATTTTCGTATCTAAATTGAAAAAACAGACCATAAAGTAGTACCGTATACGAAATTCGACCATGTAATTGAATTTCAAAAATTCACATCTAAATACAAAAATCAACACACAAATATTCCTTTATTCATACATAAGTGCGGCATTAGCCATAATGATACATGTAATTAACAAAGCATTGCAGTTATAAATCGCGAAACAAACAACAAACAATTGAAACAATCTTTTATTTGGTCATTTTATAAGCTATTATCTATATAATATATACAGATTCTATGAACTTTCTACGTATCAGTCTGCAGTGAAAATTATTTGAGTTTTTACTAAGTTGGTTCTTCGAGTACATTTGTCACGTTTTCTGTCACTTTCAGTGTGCTTGTGTTGGAGAGGGACAGACTATTCATGTCTTCGTCGACTGTGGTGAGTTGAGAATAAACCGTCTTTGGATATAAAGTGAGGTTCTTTCGACGTTTTATTTTGATCTGGAATCAAATGTACATGTTAGAATGTTGAATTTTCGCAGACGGCAGATGGCCGACATAATGCGCTTTTAGTCAATTTTTGTAAGCAGATTGCGATTTACTTAATATGTACTTTTGTCAACAGAAACTGTGAATAATTAAAGTATTAAAGTATAAAATATAATGCTGAAATATATCCCAATAATTTTATTTCAAATTTGCAAAATTATTTTTCAGCTTGATAATATTGTAATCAGTATTTTATCTCTTTAATAATATTTCATATTAACTGGAAAGAAACAAACTAGTGAGTAATGTAAATCTATTCTAGAAAGGCTTTAAAAAAATCTACAAACGTATCGAAGAAAGAGCTTCAATTAGTGCAAAAGAGAAATTAAGTTGTGCAACAACAAAAAAATCAATAAAGTTCGTAAACAGCAAATAAATTAAAAGTCACCGTTATCACAATCACAATTGCTGTAACCAAAAGAGCCGTAAAACATGAAAACATTACTAAAAAGGCAGGCTAAAATTTCACAGAGTGCATAATATTTTATTTATTTATTTACATTTTAATACAGTTGTACATAAGGGAAATCTTACAACTCAAAAGGAGAGCACAACTTATTTGGCGGCCTTATCACTTATAAGTGATCTCTTCCACGCACCCAGGGTAAAAGGTAACAAGCAAAAATATCAATTATAAGAGAACGAAAAAGTACTGAAACATCTATGAAATAATATATAGGTGCATAAAAACATGTTGCAAAAAAGCACTACTCAATAACCCCTCACCCTTATCACGATCACAAGAGCTAGAACCAAGAGGGCCGTCGCCGCGCTGCTCCACACTATCAATAAATCACGGTCCAAGATATTTGGCGCGGTTTTTGCGTCGTCGACAAAAAACGACGCGGTCATACGCGACCCAATGTTGTCCGCAATGCGGCGCTTGCCCGCGGACGAGCCGTTCGAACAGCCCCCTATTTGTCATTTCCAATGAAATTAATGAAAAAATCTTTTTACGATTCAAGAAAGAATAGGTTCCACTAACTCAAATATTCAACTAAGAATAGGCTCGATGGTTCACAAGTTTGTGTCGTCACAAACTCAAACCAAAACATTTATTACACGCCTCATAAACGAAGCGTTGAGGTATAGTTGCTCTACTCTCGCCCAGAAATCAATTTACCTCTATTCAACTAGACTTCGTATAGAAAAACTTTTGAAACGTCAAAATATAGATAAATTATTAAATTGATTCAAATGTATAAATCTTTTGTCTTAGTAATTAAGACCTTAGGTTAAGACAGTAAAAC
Organism: Colias croceus; assembly: GCF_905220415.1. Taxonomy (NCBI): domain Eukaryota; kingdom Metazoa; phylum Arthropoda; class Insecta; order Lepidoptera; family Pieridae; genus Colias; species Colias croceus. Next base: position 2,422,523 of record NC_059552.1, on the reverse strand, counting down.
AAAATAAACGATTATTAAAAATGCAAAAAGAAAATCGTTGTCTTCAAGTGACATGTGACATGAAACTGACACATAAACGTCATTGACGTTCCTATTCTTTGTTGAATCATTTTGTTGAAAAAGTTTTGAAAACAGTTTGGCGCCAAAAATTCGGTGAAAAATTTTCTTTTATTTCAAATTTATACTGCGATTTTATGTTTTAAAACGAATCTGATGCTACATCTCAAATAGTTTTCGCTTGAGAGCTTGTCTAAGAAATAAACATACACAGCCGGGCTTTCTTACTATTCAATATTATTTAGTTACCTCTTTTTATTGAAACATCTGTATATAGAAGCCAGGCTTACATTAATTAACATTTGAATCAATGTTTCTTTTACACACAGATTTTTAATAAATTATTATATTACGCTAGATATTATGGAATTCAAATAGATTTGAAGAAGTTTCTTAGTCTGAAATCGTTCACTTACCAATATCTTTGGTGCAATGACAGCAATCTGTCGATTGATTACTACTTAAATAAAACGACGCCATACTCTCCGTACAGCATGGCAGACATTTGTGGTTAACTCTGCAAACAAAGGTAAATATTTCTTTATATCTTCACGAGAACAAAGTTGAAATTTTATGTGACTGCTAAAGTTGGAAATGTAGGACATTAGACGTCGGCAATGCTCCACAATTTGTTACTGTTTATAAAACTTTGAGTTTGAAATTATGTCGTATGAAAAGTTCATTCCTTATTTTCTCATTTGATATGAAATAGTACTGTTTATTTGTAAACAGTCATATTTCAACTCGCTACATAATTGCGTACTCTAAAACTGAGATTAGCCAATCACACTATCTTGTCTGAATTTTTTTTAGTATAAAAAACTACTCAATTAGGTATGGTGAAAGGATGTGGATTGGAATATAGATTTATTATGGAATGTATTTATATATTTTTGAAATCGTTATAAAAGTCTGTTTGTATCATTTCAGTCTAAATAAATCTAACCTATAAATAACTCACCTATCTAATCGCAGTGGATGCGCGCAAGTAACGCAGCTCGTAGGTCCGGGCCCAGAACAAGATCTACAGGAATCATGGCATGGACGGCAAGTCCTTGTTCTAGGCTCATAATATTGAGAACTAAGGCACTCTACGCATAATCCGTTTTCTAGAGAGAAGTGTGGCGGACACGATGTACATCTCTGTGGCCCGGCGCCATGACAGTCTTGGCAGTAATGGTGGCAACGTCGGCAACTGTCTCCCCAGGTGAAGAAGTTTTGTGGGCATTCTGGTCTACATTCCCCAGCTGCTAATCTCCAGTCTGGTGGACAAGACGCGCATTGATCCCTCCTCGGGCCAGTACAAGTCTCACAAGATAGATAACACTTGGAGCATATCCCTTCGTCCGGGTAGTATCCATTTGCACATGTCGCCCTACAAGTTCCGGACTGCAAGCGTAATGCTCCCGAACAAGATGTACAATTCAACCTCGAGACACAATTCGCACAAGTCTGCGGACACTGGGAACAACTGCCGGCCGTCTGATAGAACCCTTGCCCACATTCCGCGACACACCTACAAAAGAACACTCGTTAGCTGTATTCCAACACGCGACGAAGGGTCTATCTCGTACGTAGTTACCTAGATCCCTGCAATAACAACGGGCTCGAACAAGATAAACAGTCCCACTCGTTCGGTCCGCTACATTTCTCACAAGTGGAATGACAATTTTTGCACCGACCTCCTTCATAATATTCGTCTGTGGAGAAAAAAACCTTTTAAACAAAGAACTCCAGTGGAGCGGCGTAAAAGCTTTGGTATCCGTTAAATTGACATTTTTCAGCTCGTACGTGCTCATATAGAAATGCTTTGTTGAGCTTTGTGGATTGTTTCATACGTTTACTTGTTAAGTATTAAGAGTATTTGAATGCGCATTTGTAAGAGTTTCTATTTGTTTTGTATCAAATGAAAACATTTTAATTTGTTTTTGTAAGCGAAGAACCTTTTTCATTAAAATAAAACATAATATATTTTAATATATAAAGAACTGTTATACTTGCATTCTTATGGTTGAACATTATAATATTTTTTTTATATTTAATGTATTTTAAATAATGCTTTACAATTTAAATAAAAAGTAACAAAAATAATTTTCTATGCGATTACAACATTCTGTTTTCAATTCATAATATATTAATGGAGAATAATACTTACTAGTATCACACTTATCGTTTCCATTAGGGAAACAACCTCCAGCCTTTGTAAGTAGCCACTTAGTTTGACACACAGAGCAAATGGTATTCGAGCAAACCGAACAGCCAATCGGACACCTAAAAAATAAGCTATTAGCATCACAATATAAATGTAAATATTACATAATAAACCTTTTATCTTACCTCACACATTCCCTCTTTTGAATATCAGCGAAAAAGCCTTCAGTGCATTTCGGTACGCATTGGCCTTTATACGCGTAATAACCTATTCTACACGATACACATTCACTTTCTTTGGGACCTCTACACGATTCACACAACTCGTGACAGGCCAGGCAACCTAAGTCGTCTTTCTGAAACGTCCCAGGTGGGCAAGATGCCAAGCACGATCCATTATACAAAACATAATTATGAGCGCACGATGAACAAAAATCCGCCTTTTCAGTGCATGTATCGCAATGTTCCGCACAAGGAAAGCAAGCGTTGGCATCTGGGTCTTCATAATAACCGTCGGGGCATTGTTGTAAACAAACAGCCAAGTCGATAACTAATAAATGAGCGGGAGCACACGTGAGGCAGGAGTCCTGCCCCGCGCCGGCACACGTCTCGCACGACTCGTGACACGGCCAACAAACACCGCCCTGATTTACGAAACTCCTCGGCGGACATCTCGATACGCAAGAGTTATCTAAACGATAATGTTTACATGCGACACATTGAGTTGGCCCCTTTCCATAACAACCTTGAGAGTCACACTCGGGGTCGCACATTCTCTGCACTTGTTTATCGTTCGCGTCAGCCAGCACATTTTTCCTCTGAGAAGACGGAATATTTTTCGGGTAGCTGTGTCGATCCGATATCCCGAGCTCGATCTCGTTTAAGAACTGGGAATATTCGGACGCGTCGTATACATCGTTAATGTGATAGGTTTTTTCCTCTTGCTGAACATTATTCGAATCGAAATAGCTTTTATTTCTCAACCTTATCGGGTTAGTGGCCGTCCCGTAGAAAATAAGTTGCCATTTTTTCAATACTCCTGGCTGCGTGACGTGATTATTGCCCGCGTTTATTATCTGCAGTGTCCATCGGCCTTCAGCGTTTTCGCCCCAGAAATGTACACTTAAGAACGGCCAGTCGTCGAAATTCGAGCTCGTCGCGTCGTGCGTCCTTTCGAACAATAGAGTGGACGTGGTCCCCATCGGCGATGTGAGTAATATCCGTAAATTTCCTCGGGGAAAAAAGCTGAGTGAAATTTTACATTGAACGTGTTCTAAAAATCTGACCTCGTTCATCGTTCCGCTACATCCGTTGACGTCCATGTGTACCGAAATAGTGTATCCGAAAGAGGTTTCGATGGACCTATCCTCGTTTATTTCCTGAGACTTGCAAATGTGTTGCGGCGGGACGCTTATCCACTGCTCGGCCAACGAAACCATTTGACCTGCATCCATTAAGCCGTAGCCAAACTTATGGCTCACCTTACGCTTCACACCGTTTACGATCCAACCGTCTTCCTTCTCTAGAGGTTGCGGTCGAGATGTCATTACTATTAAATGCTGCATGTCTCGCCAAGTGAGTAAGGAATTCGCTTCGAGCGCTAGAGCACAAATTCCTGCGGCGAGAGGAGCGGACGCCGAAGTTCCCGTGTGATCAACCGTGCATATGTGGTCGGGGCGTAATTGCACGTCCATGTCCACAGTTGCCACGCTCTTGTCCCGGCCTGGAGTACCCGAGCTGTACGTTGACGCTAAAGTGGAGGAACACTCTTCTAAATACCATGGCTTATAACCTCCTTGCGTCGCACTCGATATCGATATCGTAAATATACTGTTCGCGTAACCGTCGCAATTACAAGAGTCAGTGTGCCGACCGCCATTCCCCGATGCCCATATAAAAATAGACCCTTTTCCGCCTCTGCCGTTAGTTACCCCATTTATGAAGGCTCTGAAACAAAAAAAATCGTTTTAATGAGCTCGCTCGAAGCGATCTCTCGCGGTGATAATTAGACAATACCTTCTCGCTAAAGGGCCCGGGCCGTCGACCGTTTTCCCGTCGTCTTCCGGTCCCCAGGAAGCGCTATAGATGTCTATGTGGTGAGTGTTGAAACTTAACGCTTGCGCTTCCACTGCGTCGTTCACTAGGCCGTCTAACATCCTGACTCCACCGATGCTAGCATTGTAAGCGATGCCGACGCCGCAGTACCGGTTGTACGCGACGGCGGCCACCTCGCCCGCACAGCGCGTGCCGTGTTTATTGTCACCATTGTCTTGCGGCGTCGGGTCCGTGTCGTTCCCGTTTATGTCGGTCGACGCCGCTGGATCCTAAGTTATTGAAATGCCTCCAGTTACTCGACGCTTACAAACTAACTTCGTTACACTTCGGCCACCGAATTTCGAGTAAAATCGCGTTGATATTCTAGGAACGAACCTAAACTCTAAATTTGCATTTTATATTTCTGGAGCATACAATTCGGTACGCTGCATACATTCTAAAAATTCAACATTTAGGTTATGCGGTCAAATGCGAGACATGTGACTTCGTCTTGACATCGAAGAATCTTTCTTTGGATGCACAAGTATTCATTTCCTTTGCATATTAAAAACGCGAAGAATTTAATTTAAACTAAGTATAAACTTGTTATTTTATTCTAAAGAACCATTTCGAAAATTATTTTCATAAAGGCTATCTATTTGAGAATAGTTTATTAAAGATTACGCATAACATTCGTGAATGATTTGATTTCTGCTTATCCCTATTTCACATTTTCATAAAGTGGCCGAAGTGTAAACTCGAAAACAATCATCACACAAGCATGAATTCACAAGCAAGTATAATTACATAATTCTGCTTGAGATCCGGATGATTAGGCTGTATCCCGTCGTCTAATATTGTGATTACGACCCCCTTGCCGGTGTAGCCCTTGCGCCACGCAAACCCCACGTTCATATCTCGACCATCTGCCGCGCCGCCGTTCTGAAATGGTCTTTGTATTGTAAACAGGACTATATACCTTCTATATACAATACTATAGTAAATACTTCAGATAAGGTTACTATTATAGAGAGGAAATGAAAAGTTTTATGTACGAGTATTTGTTTGTTTGTGTATTTGTTTTTTCTCAAAAAGTTATTATACAATTTAACGTTGAAGTTAAAAGTCGAAGAACAGCAAAGAACTAAAATATTTATATTAATATCTTGTTAAAGTAAGATATTACTATTTTAAGAAGCTGAAAATTCTAAGAATATTATCAAATACTTTAATATTTATTAGTCGACATCTCTGAGGAATATATTTGTATACTTTATTACTATATAAAGCTTTTAGTTTAAATACTATAAAAATGTTATTTAATTGACTTGTAATCACAAGTTATTATATTAATTTATATATTTATTTATATAGTTACTTTTGTGTGAGTTTACACAAAAATAACAATAGCAATTTTATGACATGAAATAAACTCCCATTGAAAAAGAAACAAAAACAGTTCTTCGTGACTGAAAAAATAAACAATTTTAAAAGCAATATCACTAGGCTATTATTGTGTTATAAGAAATAATAACGAGTTGGGAATTTATAAAGCGATTTGTAGGCTACTATGCCGACATATAAATGATTTAGTATCCGAAATATAATTTTCTAGGGAGAAACTATAATTATTTATAGCTGCCATCTATACCGTTCTCAACTATTATTTTGTGTTAAATCATGTTACGCAATATCCGTCAATTTTCACTATGTTTAGGTCTTCATAGAAAATGCAATAAAGCTTTTAGCATAAAGTACATATAATATTTATATTAAGTATATTGTTTAGGAATATATATTTAGGTGACTATCTATCAACGCACAGCCCAAACCACTGGACGGCTGTCTGGCTGAATATTTGGCATGCAGGTAGATGTTAGGACGTGGGCATTCGCTAAGAAAAGATTATGATCAATTCTACCTCCAAGGGGATAAAATAGGGGAAGAAAGTTTGTACTATGAAAATATATCTTCATCACGTAGGCGAAACTGCGGGCAACAGCTAGTTTTACATAATCTCCATTTGTATTGAAGAATCGATCGTAAAAATGGCATTAGAATTCATTAATTATGCAGTTGCGATTTGAAATACGGGGAAAAGAATTCAATTTATTCCATTTGGTTTACCCTTGACTATTCACACTGCGGCAGATCGAATCTGTTTGTTATTTGTTTTATTTGTTGTTTGAGTATTAGTTGTTGTGTGTTTTGTTAAGTTTCTCCAAAGTATGTTTAAAGTATCGCGGTTCATAAAGCTTAGAATGTTAGGTATTTCGTAAAGTTAATAAAAACATGCTTAAATTGAATATTGTTTCCATAAAATAGAAATATTTACTTTAAGTGTGTTGTATGCATAGGCGTAGCTACCGCTGTATCTGCCGTATCAACTATACGGGGCCCCCGCGCCAAGGGATCCCCCAACGTGCGCTTTTGTGAGAAAACTTTACCCTTCCTAAGGGCCCCCAAACAAATTTTTATACGGGGCCCCGCCAAGGCACGCTACGCTTCTGGTTGTATGAAATCCTTATAACAATTTTAATATGTAGATATGTTTTATAATTGAAAATGCATATGTAAGTATACAATTACAGTAACCTAATTTTCGATGTAGAAACTTTCTAAAAATCCCTGTCAACTTAATTACCAAGTCCCTCGATGCTAAGACCTAAATGTATAATTTCTACTAAAATTATGAATCAATCAAAATGTAAATAGCATCTATCCAATCACATAAAATCAGTCTCACACGATTATAACAAATAGCCAATGATATCTGCAACGTCACATTACTGTATGATATTATTCCAGTCTTTTGTTCTTTTTAACTGAATATGCATGAGGCTCCGGCCTTGCACTACACGCGTTGAAACTTCTTTACACTTACGAGTTCAAGGTAATGAGCTGTACTGTAGATTATGAAGTAAACACGTTCAGTCGCATTGTGTATGCAAAATACTGTAAGCTGTTTATTTTTGTGTTTGAGCTTTTCTATATAAATTTTAATCTTATTTTACAATTACAGATTTCAATTTAAATGTATACTAATACTATAAAGCTGAAGAGTTTGTTTGTTTGTTTAAACGCGCTAATCTGACAACTACTGGACCGATTTGAAAAATTCTTTCGATGTTAGATAGCCCATTTATCGAGGTAGGCTATATCCATACTAATATTATAATTGCGAAAGTAACTCTGTCTGTCTTTCTGTTACTCAATCACGCCTAAACTACTGAACCAATTTGCATAAAATTTGGTAAGGAGATATTTTGACACCCGAGAAAGGACATAGGCTACCTTTTATTGCGAAATATCTACCACGGGCGAAGCCGGGGCGGACCTCTAGTAGGCTATATATCATTACGCTAGGACAACAAGAGCGGAGCCATTTGTTTGAAACCGCGATCAGTAGATCAGATCAGTCAACAGTATCGATTCTGGAATTACATAAAGTTGTATTATACCTATCAGTTTTATACCGTATTAGGTATTTTAGTAGACAAAAATTTACTAAAAAGGATGTAATATATGACTTAAACTCAAATATTATCTACTTCCACTTAATTGATAATGAAATGTGGTTCGCACATTAATATTGGATAAAATAACAGACAAATTGCACAAATTGCTTTATTAGAACACAATGAATTGAATCATTTATAACAGAGCTAATACGATTTCATAATAATAAGAAAGTAGAGAACTAACATCAACAGAAAATAAACTTAAAAATTCATTTTTATTTACTCAAATGAATCGCTCATTGCTGTAGTCATTATATTTAAAAATTTACTTTTTGATAAACATTTCGTTTTCAATGACTTCTCTGACCTCAAAAACTCCAACTTCAGATTCAGACAAATGTTAATATTATCCTCTTACTAGTGATGTTTTATAATAAAAGATTTTGTTAACAAAATCGTAGTATTTGGATTATCTTTCTGAATTATATTTCATATTTCCAAATAACGTTTATCGTTTTTCCACGAATCCCTACAGTTTTAAACATTATCATAATAATATTTACGAAAATAGTAACAAGAAATAGTAAAATTCCACAAAACAAATAGGTTATTCTGAGACCTATTTTTCATTCAACTTATTTATCTTTTTATACTTTTTATTAATTGGAATATGAGATCATTTATTAAAAATAAAGATTGTTAAGAAAATAAACTATAAAGCAACAGGTTCATTAAACTTTAAAGCCTGCAATCTACTTATCTCTATCACAGTGGGCAAGCACCCTAATGTCTTAAATCATGTATGTACCTACATTCGTAGAGTACCAGTATAGCTTTATTTCTGTACTTTTAAAGACTTTTCAGCAATTCCCCACTGTGCTCATTCTACTTTATTACGTTTGTTTTAAATTCGTAAGCCCCGGCCTTGAATGTTGGACTAATTTACAAAATAAATACTTTACGACGGATTAAAACGATTCGGTCGTAGTATTTTATGTTGCGAAATGAAATAGTATTTTCTTTTAGGCTTATTTATTTGCTTACGTCTATACACAAACAAACTACTTCTAAAAAATAAAAACACGGTAAATTTTAATTTCATTTACAAAAAAATAATGTTTTCAATAATTATACGAAAATGTTTAAAACGGAAAGTGAAATCTTAATGTAATAAAAGTACACTGTAAGTCAATAATTAATGTACGATGTAATCAAGCCTTATCTGTTTTTACAAGCTCTCGTCAATTCAGCTGTATAACATCACTAGCTGCTCCGCGCGGTTTCACCCCCGTGGCTCCACACCTGTTGGTCGTAGCGTGATGATATATAATACCCTATAGCCTTCCTCGATAAATGAGCTATCTAACACCGAAAGAATTTTTCAAATCAAACCAGTAGTTCCCGAGATTAGCGCGTTCAAACAAAGAAACAAACAAACTCTTCAGCTTTATAATATTATATATTAGATAATAGTATAGATTATACAACAGTTTCTATCTATATTTGTATTTTGAATTTTCCCTCGTCAATTTAGCTGTATAATCTTTATGTAACGGGTTCTTAATGTACTTATTCTTCAATTCAGCAAATGCAAATTTGCAAAATCTTTCTTTCTTCTTTTAAATTCATAGTGTACCTACTTCTTTATAATATATCTAATAGTTTCTATCTAATGTATTTAAGACGGATTTTTCCAAGTGTAAAATTTATTCAATGAATAATAATAGAACATACCAAATACCACTGTTCTTTGAACAATGGATCAGGAAACGTTAATAAATTCGATTGTCTCATCACAGGGCGGGAGTGATCCCGCTTTGTTCTTCTCAACTCCCTCTGCTGCATCACCCATCTTACCTAAAACAAACAACGACATAAAAAATATCCGTAAATTCCCATTGTCCTGACAAAGTTGCCCGTTAGAGATACTACCTAGCGATAAGGCATTTTGCTTATTTTAAATGTATTGCATGCTGTAATATTTTTTATTTCTATATCCATAAAGGAATTTCTAGGAGTAGATTACCTGTATCTCATAATATTGCCAATCTTATAAAATAACCTACCACCTACGTGCTAAATTTTCATGTATTCCGTTGAGAGGTTTATGGGCGATCGAATTTTAACAGAATAAAATTATTATTTAATAAATCCAATAATAATTATTCATAAGTTTTCTCCGTGATATAATTAAAGTTAAAGAAAGACATTACGCTAAAACAGATTATTTGCAATTAATAGGTACCTATAAAATTAGGGTCCAATCAAATAATGCAAATATGAAATCACAACCCTTTCAAGAATCGTAAACATTAAAACCAATAAGCAAAAACAATGAAACATAAAATCAATTCTCAATTAATTGAAAAGTTCAATCTATATGCAAAAATAAACTCCAGCTCTTAATTGTATGTACAAGAATTTGAATAAAACCGTCAGAACGAATTTATTTCGCAAGTCTTGCCTCCAAGTGGCTGCGCTTCGATGAGCTTACATATTCAGAACCTATCGAATCAATAAGCATAAACTTGGAACTGTATTGGTAAGCTTCAAGTGAAAGTAATTCTGCAGGTGCTCAATTTATGATGTTAAACGCTCTCGTTTGCAACTCGATCTACGTACTTCTTGTTTCTGAATATCAATATAATTAAGAAAAAATCTTAAATTATTGTCGATGTGAAACGTAAAAAAACAGTAAGTAAAGACTTTAATCTCATGAAAATCAAAACGATGAAGACGATGATGATGAACGATGAAAATCAAGACGAATTAAAACAGCAACTATAGAGTTTCTTGCCGGTTCTTCTCCATAAATACTGCTTTCCGAAGTGGTAAATGTTAAAAATATGTAATGACGTTTCGAAAGTCCTTCTGAGTAGTAGAAGTCTAATTGAATAAATAAATGTTTGAGTTTGAATGTTTGGGTTTGATGATGATAATGAATTAATGGACAATTCGGAGATTTTTGAAAAAGCCATAATATTAAACTAAATAATATATACCAATATTAAACTAAATATAACGCAAAGCTCATGTATTTATTTACACGAACTATTTTTTACCAATTATCATTAATAAAAGATCTTGTACTTGGAATAGGTAAATAAGAAATAGTACAATGATGGTAAAAATTATTAAATTAGTCCATTTCGTGCAAGAAATGTTCCATAATTTATTAAAACTAATAAGCATACTTCATCATAAAAGGAAGACAACATGAGCCATGACTATATTAACATAAATAATAATTCTCTAGGGAAATGTGTCACATATAAGATTTACTTTTCCGGGAATATCCTTACAATTATTTATTTATTTCCACTTTCTAGGTAATTTCCACGCAGTAAAAGTGATTTTTCTGTGAGTCATTGATATAATAAAAGACTAGATTAGTTGATTCTACGAACGGTGTTCAATAATATTTTTTAGGAATGTCTATTAAATTAATTTTCATATAGATTCTTATGATTGCTATTAATTTATTATTAAGGCGAATTATATTTTTGCATATAATTTAGGTATATCAACTTAGAAAGTATAAAGACAACCTATCTATAATCTGTATTTCAAAATATGTTGTTTTTCAGTAAATAAAAAATATCGTTAATTATTATTTAAAAAAAAGTATTCGAGTAAGCATATACATATATTTAGGGCGAACGGACGGCATTCATAAAATTAAAAATTCATCAGATTTGTGTGAGCGTTGATATTTTTAACCGACTTCAAAAAAAAGGAGGAGGTTATCAATTCGGCCGGTATATTTTTTTTTTTTTTTTTTATGTATGTACACCGATTACTCCGAGGTTTCTGAACCGATTTACGTGATTCTTTTTTTGTTCGATGCGGGATGGTGTCGAATTGGTCCCATAAAAATTTTATTCGGATAGGCCCAGTAGTTTTTATTTTATGAGCATTTTTGTCTGTAGGTATTTGTAAATTTTGCAAGTGCAAGTTTGAAGTCGGTTGTTTTTAACGCAGTTATCACTTGTAATCGTGACTTTTGACCCGCGTTACAGTAAAGTAAGGCTAATTTTAAAGTATGTTTGAGCAATGGATATAATTCAAAATGTTCCCTTGACTACCAAAGCGTTGCTTGCAAGATAATTTAAAACTTATTACCAAAACGTAACAAAAGCAACAAAATTGAATTAGAACCTCTAAGAACAGATATTAACGGTCGGTAATTAATTTACGACGGAGCGTTTTAAATTAAGATCTTTAGATGAAAACTGCAAAATGTTTGAATAATTCGAGAATGATTCAGTTATAATGTACAAGAGGGTTCGTTAAGCTACTATAATTTGATGAAATTATTATGAAGGATCATTTATAGGGGTATACATCGTTTGAGCGTAATAACACCATATCCTTCTGTACCTATTAATAATGTTTAAATGGACTGACACGATGTTTCAAAATTAAAAACGTTTCAAAGACCACTGGATTATTAATGTTAATCCCTACTAATATTATAAATGCGAAAGTAACTCTGTCTGTCTGTCTGTTACTCAATCACGCCTAAACTACTGAACCAATTTTCATGAAATTTGGTATGGAGATATCTTGATACCCGAGAAAGGACATAGGCTACTTTTTATTGCAAAATATGTACCACGGGCGAAGCCGGGGCGGACCACTAGTCCATACTAATATTATAAATGCGAAAGTAACTCTGTCTGTATGTCTGTTACTCAATCATGCCTAAACTACTGAACCAATTTGCATGTGAGATGGTATGAAGATATTTTGATACCCGAGAGAGGACATAGGCTACTTTTTATTCCGGGAAAATGACGCAATTCCGGAAATCCCACGGGATCGGGAACTATGCGGGTTTTCCTTTGACTGCGCGGGTAAGCCGCGGGCGGAAACCTAGTATAGACTAATTCTCAGTGAGCTTACGTGTTGCATACGCGCACTAAGTTCAGATTTGCTGAGCAAACTTCAAAACACCTATTACCGCATCATTCATTAAACTATAGAAACGGGAGGCTGCTTCTAAAAGGCTGACGTCGCAAAAGGTCACATAGTGATCTATTATAGCAAGAGGTTTACCCGCCGTAATACTATTACATACCCTCTTAACAAATTGCTATCCCACCGGTATAATTAAAAACTCTAATGGCACCTGCCTCGTACTAGTTTAGTAGTTAGTACGTACTAATGGTAAAAACCATTTATTATAACCCAAACAAATTAGTTTGTCCGGATTCATAACAGTCGTCAAGGGCATTTTTTGCACTTTTCTCCAAAAATTACTAACTTTTTCAAATATTTAAAAATATATTAAAAAGGTGTGCTTACCTGAGGATCATTTTTTAATTTGTTAATATATCCTATGCTTGCATTTACAGACCTCTTAGTAACGTGTGGGTGTGAAAACAAATAAAAATGTTTCAGGTTCCCGATCTGTAACAAAGAAAAATATATATTAGTATGACACAACTTTTAAGATTGTAGTTTAAATACACAGAAAACCTATTAAACATATAAATTTAAATTTATAAAGAATAGAAAAAATTCGATCACGAGGCGGGACTCGAACCCGCATCCTTCGCGCCATTCCGGGGCGGATGCCTAACCAACTCAGCCACTAAGACTATTAAACATGTTAAAAATCCTTCTAAAATTATAAATGCAAAATCTGTATGTTTGTTTGTTTGTTAGGTACTTCTTCACACAAAAACTGCTGAACCGATTTCATGAAATTTGGCACACACATAGGGTAGCTTGGATGAACACATAAGATGTTAGTGAATACAATCTTAAGCTCCATGTAAATGTTAAATGAATAAGGCGTTGAAATTTTAGATAGGATTACAAAAAATCTAATTGAGAACCTCCTCCTTTTTTGAAATTGGTTGAAGAGGAAGGGGAAATGTTACGATTACGTTCTTTTTAAAAAACGTCGGCAAGCTTACTTTTAATATGATCTTATTATTTTATATGGGTTAAATGCGTACTCAAACAACACTCGACTCCCGTTTTCCTCTATTGTATAGGAATAGAAATTACTTTCAGGGTTTTTAAGTGACAGCGCTTTAAGTGGAGTTACATTTTGAGAGCCAGTAGTATCGTGTACCTTTTTGTGCTTGACGAAAGTGGTCTTTAATTGTATATATTTTGAGCCAATCGGTGTTGGAGAATGGACGATAGTTGACATCTAATGGACTCTCTTAAATTTAAGACAATTTTGCGTTTAGATGTACTTTTTCATTTACAAAAGGATAACACGACAAGTAGGTAATGAGAAAATTATATTTTATTCTTAATTGCATGAATAAGCAAATAGATATACCTAGGTAATTATATATCAAAAAATAAAAATTAAAAACAATTAACTTTTTCATTTGCCCTGTAAAATGCAATCAATTGAACAGAAATTACGAACTTTCAGGCCAACACACGATTGCATAACTAATATTGTAAAGTTCGCCGTTACGCCTCTCAATCACGCTGCTTTATTAAAATGAAAAATTGCACATATTTTATTTGAAAAGTCAATTTACGGCGCATAATAACCGTCCATTCGTTTCATTTTAGACGTTTTAATTCAAGTTTTGCAGTAAACAGAAGCTTTTGGCACACTGCGCTCGGATTTTGGCATGAGAATTTATTAAAGCGACTACAACCGTGCCTTGAGTAAAAACTGTTACTTAACAAGTTGTTTAAAATTGGCAATTATCTTAATAGGTTAAAGCTATACTGTTACGAGCTATTCGTGTTATTTTGTATGTGAATATTTGTTTTATTTTATTAGCTTGATATATTATGTCTTTTGCTTCGGTTAAACGCTGAATATGCTTGTCGACATAAAAACGGTCAAACTCAGGACTTTATCAAGTTTTGCGATTTTTCGTTTGTATGGAATATCAACTACAACATGACTAAGTACAACTAACCATGTCCCACAATGTATAAACATGATACATACTTAAATGAGTTACTTTTGATTTTTCACGCACGACCTGATGATTGATTGAATTTAATTGATGAATTGACTTGATTTTTAACTATTTACTAAATTACTACCTAAATATTCGATACATAAAATAATGCAAAATATAGACATCATCGACTTTCCTGATTCACATCGCAAAAATTGAAACAGTCAGACAAGTTACCGTCTGACACATAAAATTTTCAACTTTTATCATGCAAAGTGGAGTTATACATATTATTTTCAGCTTCGAGCTACAACCAAATGCGTTTCAATGGATTTTCACTTACACCATACGAAACAATAGCCAAATAAATTTAAAAATATCAGTAAACTCAACAAAAATCTATAAATTCGTATCAAATTACCAATCCTCTTGCAAATAATCCTTACAACATAACGAGTCTATCCAAGGCGATAAATATTTGATTTCCATTGTTTTTATTTTTCCCTTCCGCAGATTTGCGAATGGAAACACAGTGGATATTTTTATTGGACTGTAACCAATTCGCATTTAACGCTCGATAGATGCCTATCTTATGTTTTGTCTTCATCTTAACGAAATTATTGTTTGAATGAAAAGCGACTCTTACTTTAATAATGGTTATGGTATGTATTACATAGTGATTTATATAAGTATTTATTTAAAACTAGTGGTCCGCCCCGGCTTCGCCCGTGGTACATATTTCACAATAAAAGGTAGCCTTATGTCCTTTCTCGGGTATCAAAATATCTCCATACCAAATTTCATGCAAATTGGTTCAGTAGTTTAGTCGTGATTGAGTAACAGACAGACAGACAGACAGAGTTACTTTCGCATTTATAATATTAGTATGGATTATACATGTATGTTTATCAGCTATCTGGTTTCCATAACACAAGTGAAAGCTAAGTATGGGATCAGATCGTGCCGTGTGTGAGAATAGTCCCGAAATATTTATTTATTTATTTGTAGCTGAAATGAAATACGTTTTCCAACTTTAAAATATGTGGTATTAAACTCGTGGAAGTGAGTACTTTATTTTTATTATTGCAATCAATGCAATGAAATGTTTAAGTACAAATGTGCTGTTTCAAGTAGCAGTTTAAATAGTGAGCTGTGAGATAATATAATATACCCTTTTGTATGTATCCTATTCCTTAAGACTTTGACCCATTTGAAAAGTACAGACTTAATTCAAACATACACTTAACAAGGATAGTTTACAATAATATTTAATTCATTATGACCTTTTGGGCACTACTACTCGTAGTGTAGGTAGATATCGTAAAATTCATCAACAATTACGAAATTTCAATGATACACAAATGTAATTAAGATAAATGTAACAGTAATCTCTCAGTACAAATAACTTCAAAAATCGATACGCTTAAAGTCCGCAATCTGTTCTTACAAATCTATAGAAACTCAGCAAACACGTTAGAGGAATTAATTCGAGCATTCTCAGTGGAATGTGGTTAGCCACCCGTGTGTGGTCACGGTACGAATTCGCAACTTAACAGCTTTATAATATCTAGTACTGCAATCGCATTTCTATTGAGCTACTTTTTGAATGTTACAATTTAAGGACAAAATAACTGCTTAAATTCAGTTTAAAAAATGGGATATATACGCTGTATTAAGAAGCTTTTATTAACTAGTATGTTAGTAAGATTAAAACTCAACTTTGATCCATTTGAAACAGACATACTTAATTCAAACGTACACTTATTAAGGATAAACCATCCATCGATCATCGATCAGTTAAGTGTACAAAAATATTTATTTTATCAGTTTATCTTTTTATCCTGATTAGAATCGTTGGGATTAAATAATTATTTTCGATTCGTATACTCTTTATATTATAAGAGCAATTGAGACAGTAATTTATTTGACTTGTGTAATTTCAGCTTGAGTCAATTCATTTCATTATTGAACTATATTTATATAAGTATAAAAATAACTGTTAAATCATATTAAGGAAGTCTTATTTTATAACATAGAAATCACGTTTGAAGCTACTAAATGTTTGAACTTGGACGAAAGAAATAAACGGAGATACAAAATCCCTAATGGTTTCGGGTTAAGATTTATCGTTATAAAAATAATGTAGGTAGTTTCTTTTTTATATCCTTCTAGTAGGTACATAACAGATTCTCGTAAATTTGATTTTAAACGGATATTGATACAACATATACTATACAAATATTGAATAGTATGTATGTATCAATACTTTTTTACGCTGTTTTCCAAATCAACACTGCGCAATTTTGAAAGGAGGTCAAACTGTTTAAATGTATTTTTATTAATTCATTATTTTGTATTCTTCAAAGGCGGTCGCTGAATAGGTAAACAGCTCTGATAGAAATTTAATTGTAATGTTGTTTGTCGAGAGTTTCTTTCGGCTTCCTTCGTACATTATTCATGACCATTTTTTCCTTGAAAGTGAAAATATTAAGTGTATAACTATAACTGGAAGCAAGTTAGGTTGAAATTGGATGAAACTTGGTATTTTATCAAATTAAGTACTTTCACAGAGTTTAACTTTTTGAGAGTATATTTTGAAATGGAGATTTTAAAATTCCGCTCGAAGCTTAGCTTTCGGTTAGAATTTTCGTTTTGCTTAGTGCTTTTATTTTTATGATAAGATGACAGTCCTTTTATTTACATAATGGACTTAATGGAATGAGGACGCGTAAATAATTTATGAAAAATAAATATCAAATATGAAAATATAATATGATAAACGGTTACAAAAACAACATTAAACAAGTTATTAATAAATTGGTATAGAAAGTACTACTCATAATGATTCATATGCCACCTACATATTAAACTGTCTGATATGCTCTACATAAGTAATATTTTATGTACTTGAAAGACTTTGAAGTACGCTCAGAGAATAAAATTCAAATTTAATCAAATATTCGTTGCCCGAGCGGTTTCATCATAATATACATAAGACTCTACATAGACAATTTACTGCTGTTATGTAATAGCTACATGGCCCTGATTAAACTTATATAATTTCTATACAATATATCGTTCCAAGATATTTCCATTTTTTGTAGTGGGAGTCGAGCACGCTTCGGCATGAATTGGGCCAGCTCGCACCGGGGAAGGTACCACACCTCCACAGAAGATCGGCGTGAAATAGTGGCATGAAAATGCCACTGTGTTTCGTACGATGAGTGGGGGCACCGGAGGCCCGTATCCCTCTCCTACCTATCCCAATCCTATCCCTATACTTCCCGTGTTAATCCTTTACAATTCCATTATCCTTTCCTCTCCTCACATCCTCCTCTTAAAATAAAAATATATGGCAGCGGATTTAAATTTTAGACTACCCCAGGAGGGTACTAACCTTACTAGTGTTAGAGAATCCCTCCCTGAGAATCAAAACTCAGGCTGCCCTACGTATTCTGGGGAGGGCAAAAGTCCGCTTAAAAAAACATCTAAGCGCAAACGGCGCAAAAAGTCATCCAAACCACCACCAGTGCTGTCAGTGGACTTCTGTAACGTGAGAGGCATACGTTCCAACCTCAATGCCGTCCACTACCACCTTGAGACGGCAAAGCCAGACTTATTATTTCTGACGGAGACTCAAATTTGCCCTCCACCTGACACATCACACCTTCACTACCCAGGATACAAACTGGAGCACACTTTTATCCCTAAAGCTGGTGTGTGTGTTTTTGTAAAGGAGGATATTTGCTATCGTCGCATCAAGAACCTCGTTAATTCCAACCTGTCAACTCTCTGGCTTCGTATAGACTGCGATGACCATCCACGGGTCTATGCGTGCGTGTACAGGTCGCACAGTGGAGATGCTGAAACCGATCGGCTTATGG
The DNA here is from genome assembly GCF_905220415.1 of Colias croceus. Lineage (NCBI taxonomy): Eukaryota > Metazoa > Arthropoda > Insecta > Lepidoptera > Pieridae > Colias > Colias croceus. The sequence goes on along the minus strand of NC_059552.1, from coordinate 2,404,046 downwards.
AGCACCTTCAAATCACAGCCGACGCAGCACTCGAACAGATCCCCTCTGCTGAAATTATCGTCTTAGGCGATTTCAATGCCCACCATACTCAATGGTTGGGGTCACGACTTACTGACCATGCGGGGAGATCTGTTTACGACTTTGCATTGGCTAATGGTCTAAGACAACTGGTGACTTCGATCACGAGGCTGCCTGATGTTGTGGACCATACCCCTTCCATGTTAGACCTCCTGCTCACCTCCCATCCAAATAACTATCAGGTCAATACTGATGACCCTTTAGGCACATCAGACCATTGCCTGGTTCGCAGTGTGGTGCCAATCTTGCGCTCAAGGCGGCCCCGATCTGGTGGCTGCCGGCGCGTTTGGCGCTACAGAGCGGCTGATTGGGATGGAATGCGGGAGTTCTTTTCATCCTATCCCTGGAAGCAAGTTTGTTTTGCACACGATCCTAGTGCTTATGCTGACTCTGTCGCGGATGTGGTTCTGCAGGGAATGGAACTTTTCATACCGAGTTCTGTAGTGCCCATCGGCGGCAAGTCTCAGCCCTGGTACGGTCATCTTTGCAAAGAGGCATTTCGCCAGAAGCAAGATTGTTTCCGTAACTGGGCAGATGCATTTTTAAAACAGGATCCGAATGCCAGTGCTCTTAAAAAACAATATAACTTTGCCTGCAGGCAGTACAAAAGGAAAATGAGCATAGCAAAGTCCGAGTTTATACGCGGTATTGGCAAAAAACTGACACGTTTCCCATCCGGTAGCCGAGCTTTCTGGTCGCTCGCTAAAGCCATCCAAGGAAACTTTTGTCAGCCGACGTTCCCACCCTTGCGCCGGGAAGATGATACCTTAGCCCACTCGCCCAAAGAGAAAGCCGATTTATTAGGCGCTCTCTTTGCGTCCAATTCCACCTTGGACGACGGGGGAAAGGTACCGCCTACTATCTCGCGGTGCCAGTACTTTATGTCCGATGTACGCTTTACTCAACGTGAAGTGCGTAAGGTACTTTTTTCTCTTGACACCCATAAAGCGAGTGGCCCTGATGGTATCCCTGCAATTGTTTTGAGAACGTGCGCTCCAGAATTGGCTCCCGTTTTTGCGCATTTGTTTCAGCACTCTTATGATGTCGGCATTGCTCCAGCTTCGTGGAAAACCGCCGCCGTGCACCCGATCCCTAAGAAAGGCGATCAATCAGACCCCTCTAACTACAGGCCCATTGCTATTACCTCTTTGCTCTCAAAAACCATGGAAAGCATAATCAACCGTCAGCTCTTAAGCTACCTAGAGGAGAACCAGCTGATCAGTGACCATCAGTATGGTTTTCGCCATGGACGTTCGGCTGGTGATCTCTTGGTCTTTCTAACTCACCGATGGGCTGCGGCTATTGAGAGTAAAGGGGAAGCATTAGCCGTTAGTCTTGATGTCGCAAAAGCCTTCGATCGGGTGTGGCACCGGGCTCTACTATCGAAGCTAACATCATATGGACTCCCCGAGAAGTTACGCACATGGATAGCCAGCTTTCTTGCAGCACGAAATATTCGGGTCTTAGTCGACGGATCGTGCTCGGAGCTTATGCCTGTAAACGCTGGCGTCCCTCAAGGCTGTGTTCTTTCACCCACACTATTTCTTCTGCATATCAATGACATGTTACAAATTAGTAACATTCATTGTTATGCAGATGATAGTACTGGTGACGCCTCTTACACTGGCCATGCTAACTTCTCGAGAGAAAATGTCGATGAGTGCAGAAACACTTTGGTGTCCAAGATTGAAACTCTTTTGGAAGAAGTTTCAAAGTGGGGTCGTAAAAACCTCGTAGAGTTTAACCCCACTAAGACACAACTATGTGCATTCACGGCCAAAAAAAAGCCATTTGAATCGGCTCCCCTCTTTATGAACACTCCCCTCAGCGTCAAGTCTAGCATCGCGATTCTTGGCGTCAATATTTCTGACGATGTTCAGTTTCGCGATCATTTGGAAGGCAAAGCTTCTCTAGCTTCAAAAAAACTGGGCGTCCTTTACAGAGCGAAGCAGTATTTCAGGCCTGACCATCTTCTGTTACTATATAAAGCTCAGATACGGCCACACATGGAATACTGCTCACATCTCTGGGCCGGCGCCCCGTTATACCAACTCCTTCCACTTGATCGCGTTCAACGTAGAGCAGTTAGAATGATTGGCGACCCAAGACTTAGCGATCGGCTTGACCCTCTTGCTTTGCGACGAGACATTGCTTCACTGTGTGTCTTTTATCGCATATACCATGGGGAGTGTTCAGAGGAGTTACTCGAGTTCATACCAGCAGCGGAATTTCACCACCGCTCCGCCCGTCACAAAGCAAACTTCCATCCACACCATTTGGACCGCTGGCGAACGAGTACCGTACGCTTCTCGCGACACTTTTTACCCCGCACTACCATCTTGTGGAACAGTCTACCCCCTTCTGTATTCCCGCACGTGTATGACTTAAATACCTTTAAAAAGAGAGCCTACATCCATCTTCGACAGCCGGTAACAGCCTCACAAGGGTAACTTTGTCAGTGCTCATGGGCGGTGGTGTCACTTCATTAGGTGATCCACCTGCTCAGTTACCTGCTCTTACATTAAAAAAAAAAAAAAAAAAAAAAAAAAAGAACTATACATAATTATTTTCTCTATCTCTATTATAAGTATATTATGCTATAAATCTGAATGTTACTCTATATGTCTGTCTGGCTGTCTCTTCTTCACGCCTAAACCGGTGAACCGATTACGATAAAATTTGAAAAAAAAAATTACTTAATTTGTAATCTGAGAAATGACATAGAATCAGGTTTTATTCTTGAAATTCCACGTGAACGGAAAATGTGCTGGTTTTTCCTTTCACTACAGGAGCGAAGCCACGGGCGAAAAGCAAGTAAGGTAATAAAGCTTAATTAGTATATTGAAGTCAATTAAATTTCCATGTGCTGATTGGGGATAAAATTAATATTCAACAAGAATATGACAACGGTACAGTGAACAATAGGTACGATTAATTAAAATTCACGACTCAATGGTAGGTGCTTTTCTTAGTTCATTCAATAATACCTACGAAATATTATAAGAGAAATCGACTAATTTGGAGCAAGGCTTCAGTGATGTATGATAAAAATCGTTTTTATTTATTTAATGTACTGATAAAATTGAAATTACATATTTAAACGATAATTGAAACATTGTTTATAGATAGTTTTTTTTTTATGTTTACCTAAGCTCGCAAACGAGCTTGCGCGTCACCGGACAAAAGCGATGATTGGCGCGGCCCATGAACATCCACAGTCTCTGCCCCCCTAGCCAAACAGAAAGCCACTTGGCTAGGGGGGCTGGAGTTATGAAAGTAATATACTAAGTAATGTTGATATCTCTTAAACAGAAATTTCTACATATTTGCAAGTCTATTTTCTACCGCTTCGTGTTATACTTAAAACAATAAAAAACTTGAATTTATTCTCACAGAGTATCGAAAATAACTAAATTATTCAGTTTACTCTAATTTTAAAGTATATTAATTACTTTAAAATATGTTATAAGATAATATGTACCTACTCTAATATCTACTTACTATATCAATATGAATCAATCTAAATTAACAAAAAGTTCCTATTCCTCTCATCCGTTAAGTGCTTAATTGAAATTTCCTGAAAACACTCGTATAATATTTTTCGTGAAAGAACAAAATCAGTTTTCATGGAAATTTTAAATAACAGATATCTAGGACCGACCATTTGTGTTTCACATTTAGTAAAATCGGCTTTTCCCGACATAGTTCTTGTTATGGGAATGTTTTTGTTATACCTTTTGTAAATTAAAAGCAATTTTTGGAACAATAAATTGTTTACATTAAAAAAGGTAATCAAAATAAAATAAGAGATTCGTACATTTCTGAAAAACAGTGCCGTATAACGGTATAACATTTTATTTTAATGCATTACAATTTTGTCGACTTATACAATAAAGTATAAGCTTTCAAATAAAACCACTGACTATTGCTTTTCGTACAGCGAAACAGGTCTAATAAAGGCGTCATTAAACTTCATACAATCAGTAATAGACTCACAAAAAATGAATAATAACCGCCGTTCCATAGTCTAGATTTTACCATAAAACCAAAAAGTTTATAATATAAATGCTAACAGCATTTATATTTAAGCCTTTGAAAGAGAAAACTGTAGTGATGCAGCAATCATATTTGAATTAACTAAATCACGAATTTATTTGAGACTTGTAAAAAATCCCCTTTATATTTCAGTGCAGACCTATTTCCAAGAAACATCATTAAAACATCGTCACATAAACAAAAATTTTAATTGCAAGAGACTAACATCGGAAAAACGAAGTCTATTAAAAAAAACTGTGCGCCGCCGTGGCCGTAGAGGTTTTGACGTCTATTTCTTAAGGCTATATAAATGCGTCGAGGGGCCTTCACTCGGTCTCTTTACCCTTAAGCTTTCTTGAAGAAAGTTCCAGTAGCATTTATGGTAAAAATATACGATAGGAAATACAACAACGTAATTACAAGCTCGGTTTTATAACTGCAATTGTAATAAAACAATGTACTGCATGAATGACTGCATGCTACGCTCGTATACTACTTTTATTTTCTCCTTGATCTATTACATAAGCTTCTACAATGCAACGTTGATAAATATAACTTAAATAAAAATATAATGTGGTACTCTATAGGTAATAATTATATTTATCATGTACTTTAAATTAAATGAATTTTAAATGTTATTTAATATATAAAATACTAGAGGTCCGCCCCGGCTTCGCCCGTGGTACATATTTCGCAATAAAAGGTAGCCTATGTCCTTTCTCGGGTATCAAAATATCTCCATACCAAATTTCATGCAAATTGGTTCAGTAGTTTAGGCGTGATTGAGTAACAGACAGACAGACAGACAGAGTTACTTTCGCATTTATAATATTAGTATGGATGAGAGTAAAATGTTATAAAATATACAGTGGCTTATACGGTATTACCATAAACCAAATATAAGCAATAAAAATAATAGTTTAAATCAAATTTTACTTTCTGAGAACCGAAATAAAGACGAATAAATGCTTAAAAATTATGGAACTCATATAATATTTTCGAGAGAACAAAATACAATTTCATTAAACCAACCGAAAAGCTAATATTTTATATTGCATCTTGTAAAAAGGATTAATTTTTATAATTTCGTTAGAGAGAATTATGTGGCTTCGGCACATAGCGTGCAGACGAAACCCTTTCATTTCGCTGGATATAAGGATCGAGTGAATGTACTCGTACTTCTTCCCTTTAATAAGATTATTTCGATGTACTTATTACACGACTTACATTTTATTACTTTTTATTTCTAATTAGTTATAGAGGTGGCGCAATGATATTATGTTCCATCTTTACTCTAGGTATATACTTCTCTAATGTTTTTAAGAAAAATACAATAGCTGATTATAAATTCATAAAACAATATAGCGTAAGCTTAGATTATTTTATATAAAATCATACTACAAGTGCAATTAATAATAATTTATACCTAATACTTAATAATTTAAATTTTAAATCAACACAATAAACCTACGATCAAACTCTACTGGTTTTAGTTTGGTATTGAGAATAAACAAATCATGTATTATTATCACGCAAAAATCCCGGCTAGAACTGAATATTTTCATATGGAACTCAATAGAAATTGTTGACCCATAAATTGAACTCCGACCCTCAAGCGTTACACTTCATTTATTCACCTAGATTTTTTATAACATTCATTGTTATACCGTACAAAAACTAGATATAGGTTAGAAATATTTCATATTGTATACTAAGCTCATCAGCTTGCGGCTTTTCTCGCGTGTTTTTGAACCAGGTCTTTACAATTATGGCTATGGTCTACTAAAGTCACCTTTTCAAATATTTTGAGGAACCAGACAGACATTTAAGCATACACACTTAAACATTTAGTACGAACTAGGAGGTTTAAATGGCACGTCATTGTTATCTATACTATAAAGAGTTTGTTTGTTTGAACGCGCTAATCTCAGGAATTACTGGTCCAATTTGATCTTTCGGTGTTAGATAGCTCATTTATCGATTAAGATTATAGGCTATATATCATCACCCTTAGACCAACGGGAGCAGAGCAATGCGGGTGAATCCGCGGGACACGGCTTGTTATATTATACAATTTCTCAAAGATTACATAAACAAAATTTTAAATTGCACTATGTTAGATATGAATCAACCCAATACTACTGCAGTCAATTATTAAAAGAAGATGTATCAACAAAACCGTGACATAAAGCATGTATAAATCACCCATAACTGTATTGCAGTGCACTGTAAGTTATCACTGTCGAGTCTGAGCGACAACACGTTACGTAATATGTATATTGTATCTTGCACTCTCGTGCGATTCACAATTCAACACTCAATTCTTTACTTTTTATATGTACCAACTTGCTGTTATTGAAGACTAGAACAGAATCAATGTCTATGCTTATCCATACTTATATTATAAATGCGAAAGTTTGTGAGGATGGATATATTATGTGTATACTGTATATGTATGTTTGTTACTCTTTCACGCAAATACTATTGAACAAATTACAATGAAATTTAGCACACATATAGAAGGTAACTTGGATTAACACATATAATAGGTTTTATTCGGGAAATCCCACGGGAACGGGAACTATGCGAGTTTTTCTTTGAAAGCTAGTAGATAATAATTATGAAAGCCTTTTTTTCTGTTATGCTTTGGTAAACCACACCGATGCTTATTAATTTTGTGTATATCAAAGGTTTTAAATTACTAAAAAAATTATATTTTAATATCATTATAATATAATCTTTCCCTTAATGATAAACCTTTAAATTGAAATATGCGCACTTTCATCAAATAATGAAACTCATTAAGCAATGTTTAAATCTTTGTTATTTTCCCTGTAATAATATGCTATTTCGCTAATTAATGCCGCTTAATCGGATTAATTATGTACATTTTTTGTCATTGTGAATAAATTTTAATATTTATTTTGTGCATCGTGAAAGGAAGAAATTACAATGTATTTTATAGCACAAAGTGATTGTGTAAACTTTTATTCGTAGCTATACATTAATGATTGGATTTCCACCTGCGACTTCGCCTGTATTTTTAAAGAAAAATCTCCGGGATAGTCTTATTCCGGGTTATTCAGGTACCTAAATACCAAATTTAATTGTAATCGATTCTGTAGTATTTGCATAAAAGAGTAACAAACATCCTTCCATCCATTCATCCACGCAAACTTTCACGTTTATAATATTTGTAGGATTAAGTGGTTCAAAAAAATTTATCTACGCGTTATATTAAATATTGTTACATTCAAAGAAAAGATAATAACTTTCACAAAAACTTGTATTTCAATTGTAATAAATATTTAATACATTTCAGATGATGTTCCATAAATAAAGTTAGGATTTATACAGATTCTCGATTTAATGAGCTACGTTTTCCCTTTGAAGTGTAATAGAATTTTGGCCTTGAGAGATGTCTTGGAAATTGCGATGATAAGTCAAACGTCTCTACAATTATAGTAGATTTTTTATACAACTAGCGGTCCGCCCCGGCTTCGCCCGTGGTACATATTTACGTTTTCTCTACATAAGAACCATCCTCGTATTTCAAGGAATATAATAAAAAAATATTTATCGAAATCGGTTCAGCCGTTCACACGTGTTGCCGTGGCAACACGAAACGGGTTTCATTTTTATATATTATTACTAGCTGCTCCGCGCGGTTTCACCCCCGTGGCTCCACCCCTGTTGGTCGTAGCGTGGTGATATATAGCCTATAACCTTCCTCGATAAATGGGCTATCTAACACCGAAAGAATTTTTCAAATCGAACCAGTAGTTCCCGAGATTAGCGCGTTCAAACAAACAAACAAACAAACTCTTCAGCTTTATAATATTAGTACAGATATAGAAGATATAACAATCACAAAATCAGATGTTATATTATTTTTCCTGGAAGTGAGTAGTATATTAGTCTTTCAACGCTGTTAAAGTTTATTCAGTAATAACAAACATACGTATCGAAGAAGGTTTACCAACTAAATAAATAAAAATAGATAATATTATTTTATATTATTATAAGAACCGTTCAAAACGAGCAATCGCTTTCTTTGTCAACAATTGATTTGTCCATCGGCTTACTTACCAAGTGGTATTAAGGACCCTTCGTTATATTTTTATAAGGACCGCTCCTTGTTAGTTGGAGCCATTAATATTATATATCAAATAACCAACTTTATATTTTGTATTTACTTGGTAGAAGATATTATTTTATTTCTTTAAAACTTTACGATGGAATCGGAGTTTTTAATGTGATACACAAAAATCGAGTTAAAAATAAAATTCAAGAATTTTTCTTTTCAATATTTTGTTGTCAGTTCGTCTTCTTGTGTACGTATTAAAAATCTTTCTATAACATTAAAAAAATAAATGATGAACTGTACATTATACATAGCACCAAAAGGCGAGTCATAATAAAGTTTAGTTTTTATATGAAAAATATTAGTTACTATATCCGAAGGCAATTGTGTCAGTTACGATGCCAGACTTTAGATTTAATTACAGACTCTTTATTGAACTGTAAATCATCTTCTACATCCTTGACCAAAAGTGTGGACTTCGATTTAATTATTAAAATACTAGGAATCAAATTTCAAAGGGCAAGATACCTTTGTAGGCACTCTTTTTTTTTTTTTTTTTTTTTTATACAAGAGGAGGCAACAGAGCAGACGCGTCACCTGATGTTAAGTGCACTGCGTCGCCCATAGGCACCAGCAATGCCGGGGACATTATTAGTGCGTTGCCGGCCTTTAAGGTAGGAGTACGCTCTTTTCTTGAAGGTCCCTAAGTCGTAACCGTTTGGAAACACCGCATGAGGAAGTTCGTTCCATAAACTCGTTGTGCGCGGAAAGAAGCTTCTTTTGAAGCGCGCAGTCGTCGATCGCCAGGAGTCAAGGTGGTGTGGGTGATATTTTAGTTTGTGGCGTGCGGTACGATGATGGAACTCAGCGGCAGGTATTGTTCCAAACAGCTCCTCAGAGCACTCCCCATTGTAGATGCGATAGAAAACACACAGTGAAGCGACGTCTCTTCGCAGCGCCAAAGTATCAAGCCGATCGGTAAGACTTGGCTCGTTAACGAGTCGTACTGCTCTCCTTTGAATACGGTCAAATGGAAGGAGGTGTTGTTGGGGTGCCCCGGCCCAGATGTGGGAGCAGTATTCCATGTGCGGCCTAACTTGCGCCTTATAAAGCATAAGGCGGTGGTGCGACGTGAAATACTGCCCCGCTCGACAGAGGACACCAAGTTTCTGTGAAGCCAATTTGGCTTTTCCTTCCAGATGACAGGAGAACTGTACGCTACTCGAGATTTCGAGACCAAGAAAACACTCAATCACTCAATCTGTCCATCTCATTTACTTTTCATGGAAATCAGAGAACATAGCATTCTTGATTTGTTATAATTAAATAACGAATTTATATTAATATTTTTCGGAACTGCTTGCTCCTTTTGGTAGCAGTATGATGCTAGGTGGAATATAGGCTATATTATGATCATAGCTCCTAGCCGTATTGCACAAAAACTTAAAACATCCGAACTAATAGTTTCTGAGATAAGCACGTTCAACCAAACAAACTCTATTTCAACGTTATAATATTAATTGTGCTCTTATGTACAAAAACACACGTAAACGTTATTTATTTAAGGTACCTAGAGCTTTCAAAATTAGTCATAAAACAATTATATTTAGGGCCGATTTTTCAATGCCCAGATAAACAGTCTAATAACTACCCCTCGAATAGATTTATTCAATTGCTTATCTAACTCATAGCGGCTCGCCTATTTTTCAATCGTGATTTATTTGATGAATAACTATCTGACCAAATATTTCCATATTGGCAGCTCTGCTCTCGGAGTGGCGAAACAAACATATTAAATTAGTCAGGTTAGAGCGGGAAAGAGTCAACTCTTGCAAGTTGTCAACAACCGTCATTATGACTCACGTCAGGAGTGCATTTTAAGTTTTTCTTGTGCTCTATGATTGTTGATTGTTGTTTTGATTCTAGTAAAGAGTTTTGATTAAATTTGTGTTTAAATTTATATATTTTACGATGGAAACGACATAAAGGCAGCGTTCGGCAAATTTTCAATGGCATGGTCATCTATCAAATCAATCTATCTACCAAAAACATCAATTTCAATATGATTTTAATTGATAATAATTATATAGAAAGAGGCTTAATTGTTAATAATTCTATTCTCTATGTTATTACATACGAAAATATCCCAAATTTGATGCGTCAGTTGTCAAATCAAACGCCTATTCGTCGAATAGCGCGCTATCTGGCCGTTGGAGCGGCAAATAGATTTATTCCTCAAATAACGTAGTTATTAGATAGATAAGTCCTATCCGTCTATTGAAAAATTGAATATTTTGTTAACTGAAGAATAAAGTCTATCTAGCTGTTTATCTGGGCATTGAAAAATCGGCCCTTAGAGTTATAATTAAAACTAAACCTTACTAACCCATTTAAAATATCCCTTATTATAGTCATACAATAAAATATTCAAATTTTACTTCAGAACTACATAATATGCCGAGTTTATAATTGAATAAAACTAAACTAACAAGACATTGATAGAATTAAGAGCAAATTAATTCCCATCGTATAGAAATGGGAGGGCAAGTTAATCTTAAGTTTAAATTAAGTTAACTGTAGACCACATCGATCGCCCCGGGAGGTAATTACTGAGCCTCGCAAAATATAACAACGGCAGACACTTTATCATTGGCTTTAAATTTAATTTTACATTCTAATATTATTATACTGAAAGGATTTTTGATAAGTTTCTAAATAAATTACCAGGTAAATGCTTTATTTCCAAATTAAAATGCATCATATAGAAAAATAATAATAATAAATAAATAATAAAAAAGCCTTTTATTTCCTTAACAGTAATATAATAGTACATAGTTTAATTTCTTTACATTATATATTATTAATAAATTTTTGTTAAATTGCTTACATATCTAATTATTATTCTTTATTAAGGACCTCTTAAGAGTAAAGGCCTCCTCCTGTTTTTTCCATTCTAGACTGTCATTTGCTTTTTCCATCCAGTTTTCTCCAGCTAGTTTCGACATTTCGTCTAGCCATCTCTCTGCCGGTCTGCCACGGTTTCTCTTACCACTGGGTCCCTTCCATACCGTTACTCTTTTTGCCCACCTGTCGGCATTCATTCGAGCGATATGTCCAGCCCACTTCCATTTCAGTTTTTTGCATTGTTCCAGAGCATCAATCACATTTGTTGTTTTTCTTATATCTGTGTTTCTTTTTTTATGTTTTATTTTTAAATTTAGGATACTCCGTTCCATGGCTCTTTGGGTTGTCTGAATCTTTTCAGTGGTTTTTTTGTTATATAGAAAAATAGCGAATAATAAATAAGAGAAGAATACATTTATATGATAACAAATAAAATTGAAATGCAACTGATGATCTAGAATCTAGATGTTACTGATACGCGTAATACAATATTCCTCGAGAAAAGTATGTAGCAATCATGTATACAATATTATATACGTGAACATTATTCTAAAAGAATGCGAATGTATTCTAACGCTTTAATGTGATTATCCCTTTTGTATACTACAAAGAGAACACAATACTCTTACTCGTCTGAGTTATTAAAATAGATGTTTATAATTTCTTTACATGTTCTATACCCTATGATTTTTCATGTACCCATTTATGAATTTCATGTACCTATAACTTCGGTCATTTACAAAAAATCTCAAGATATAAGTTCTTTACTTTCATAAATTCTAGTTGATAATACTTGGACATAATGTGTTTATACATAAAAATCAAAATAAATAAAAAATAAAAATCATTTATTTGGAAACAATACATAAATACAAAACAAATTAGACACGACGATCGCCTCAACTAGGAACATTCCTGTGCTAGAGACGATGTAACAAGCATTGAAATTTTATTACCTAAAGCTTTATTCATTCGTAAACAATAAATAACAAGCTATTATATAACAAAAAGCTACTCAAAGTAATAGCATTACTTCGACCTAAATACTCTTCCAGAATCTCTAAAAACTAAAAGTTGTAGGAGTGAACAACTTACTTATAGTTCAGTGTCGCAGCCGACTCACAAATAGACGAGTCAACGAACTTTTCGTACTGTTTCACAAAATTGAATTTCAACACAATTTTATATTTCAAGTAGCCTCTCCGAGATTTTTGTTCCTTTCAACTGTTTAACTTTTGAATTGAGGAAAGAGTAAAATTACTACCTGAGTTTCAGTGGAGCTCTAGTAGCTCAACATTTAGATAAGAAACATTACAATATGCGGTATAATCTTGTATTGTTGTTAATATTTGATTATTAATAATAATAGTAATCGTGAATATATTATGATCTTAATTTATATTTATTAGAATAGAACTTTTACGTAACATTTCAGTCAATATTTCATACATTACCTGTTTAAGGATTTTCCTTAGAAAAAAAAATTTGATCTATGAGGTAATTCAAATACTTAATTTTTATAAGCTAGAATCCCGACTTCTCATAACTTATTTTAAATATTCGAACATAAAGGTATATGATATTTCTCCATAACTATATTTAAATTAAATTTATACAACGAATGACGTCAATGTAATAATAACTTATTAAATATGCGTTTAGAAAAAAATTTAACGGGTTTTTAACTCGATTTATTCATTATATTATTATCCCGATGTTTCGCACACTTTGCAGCGACTCCCCGTGACCATCTATTATAAAGGCGAAAGTTTGTATGGATGTATGGATGTATTAATGTTTGTTACTCTTTCACGTAAAAACTACTGAACGGATTACAATGAAATTTAGCACACATATAGAAGGTAACTTGGATTAACACATAGGATAGTTTTTATCCCGGAAATCCCACGGGAACGGGAACTATGCGGGTTTTCCTTTGCAAACGCGGGCGAAGCCGCGGGCGGAAATCTAGTAATGAATAAATTGCATTTAAGATCCGTTAATATCTTTAATTTCTTAATGTATAATATTCGCGTAAAATCAAACATTAGAAAGTACTAAAATGCGTTCCTTACAACAGCCAGACTTATAGATCTGTTGATATATTTTCACAGTTCCAGATAAAACAGACTAGTTAGAGCACTAAGACATTTATCCATCTAAAATATTCAACTCCCAGGGGAAAGGGAGGTGTAGCAGAAGTACGAAATAAACCCAAACGTCTGAAAATCGCTTCAAACCATAAACTTTCCTGAATCCGGTAGTAAGTTACCAATAATTTATTCCTGGAATACAGTCTATTGATCCAACACTGCAACCATTTTATTTTAAAGTTCATGAATAATATAGAAACTATTTAGCTAAATAAATGTGTTTATAATGTTCTTATTTTAGTAAATAAATAAATTACCCTGAAATTTTTCGCTAAAGAAAAAGTCTTACTAAGGCTATTTTTGTTAAATACATAAATAGCTTAATTTTTCAATTTTATTACTAACTGACTAGACCAACATTGATCTTTTAAAGCATACTTATCACTTAGAGGTATAAATAATAGATAACAACATAATCCACCTCGAATATATACACAGTGAATTTTATAAAAATAGGGTCAAGCCATTTGAGAGGACTTCAAAAACAATTACTGTGACACAAAATTATTTCATTTATGTACAATGATAAATTGATAGATTTCTTTCGAACCGCGGCTTTTCCCGCGTAATCAAAGGAAATTCCCAAAGGAGTGAAAACTCCCAACGCAGTAAAAATCAGCCCTTATCACTATGTAGCCTCGAAACTATCTCAAGACACGAAAATAATATTATCGTAAATTGCTCCATTGCGACATGAAAGTGAGACAAACAAACAAACTATTATTAGTTAGGATGTTGTAATTTCAATAAGAGATATTGTAAGAGCACGTGAGTAAATACAAACATGCTCGAGTAATAATCCCGAAAATATAAGTAAATTACCATAGAAATCGTATCTTTAATACCGACACAATTTATATTTTCTGATAACTGTAAATAGTAATAATTTACCTTACTACATATTATTTCGGTATTTGTTTTATTGTGTTTGTAATTTCAATGTATATTTTCTTATATTGCAAATTGTATACAGTAAATATCAGATTTACAAATAGAATTCTTCTACAGTAGGCATTTATTTACAGATAAAGCAATATGACACGGACTAGTGATCGAAAATGGACAAAATATATTCAAATTATTTACAAGTGAGAATCCAATAAATAATGTAAAATCGAATTCTTTACTCGGAACAAAGCTGAATTAAATTCAACAATCCACAAAGTTTTGACGAATATCGGATTGAATTTGAAATGTTTAGCTCGGTGCGGTCCGAAAACCCGGATTATAAACTAGGACGTGTCTATCAAAGAATAACTCAACTATACAGTAATAAAAGGATTACATTCATACTTTACTGATAAATAATTATTGTTATTAATAAATACACTTGAATTTTAAAACAAACTATATTTTCAAACGCAAAATATATTTTTGCGATAGAGCACTTAAAATTGATAAGATAAATATGTCAATAATTACATACGTTAGTTAATCTTCGATACTAATATTATAAAGCTGAAGAGTTTGTTTGTTTCTTTGAACGCACTAATCTCAGGAAGTACTGGTCCAATTTGAAAAATTATTTCGGTGTTAGATAGCCCATTTATCGAGGAAGGCTATAGGCTAGGTATATATCATCACGCTAAGACCAACAGGAGCGGAGCAATGCAGGTGAAACCGCGGGGCACAGCCAGTTTACTTATAAAGTGGCATTAATACACTTGAAATCTTTAAACTTAAACTATATTTACTAACGCAAAATATATTTTTGCGATAGAGCACTTAAAATTGATAAATATGTCAATAATTACATTCGTTAATAATGAAATATAATCAAAATAAAACAATATAAAATATGAAGTAAAAGCCTCGTTTAGTAATGAATATGAATATAATGATATTCACTCATTATATTCATATTCCCGCGTTTAAAATATATTCATCTTAGAATGAGCTTTGGATCGCTCGAGTAATGTAATGAAAGAATTAAGCCAAGAAAAAACCTATACGTAATAAAAATTTTATATGCGAATGAACTTGAGGCTTTCATTTAATATAAATCAGTTTTCTAGAAATTCTTTTTTTATTGCTAAAAGCTGGTTTTTTGAGTTAAGCGCAGATGATAAAACAAAATTAGACGACATTTAGTAGTTGTAGTTATTAGTAATTGTTGAATGGAAATCGTATTATTACAATTTAGAAATATGCATTCAACAAAAATGCATATTTTTGATTTTGTAGAGTCAACCGTGAACGTAAAATATATGAAACAACTAGGGAAAAAAATGTAAAAAAATATGCAAAAAATATCTCATTTCATTAATCTGCAAAATTCGTGATAGTGAAAAAGTTTTTCATGAGTGAAACTTTACCTGTCCATGATTAATAAAACCATGTCTGTGTGCGAGTTCGTTCGCATTTCCACTGGGCACATTCAGTGCGAACTGACCGTGGTACAACGGCTCACACAAGTTCAGCACTGCTAACAGCACGACCACGAGAAACGGTGGCATAACGCAGGTCGCGCATTGCACGCTACCGCTTCCGAACTTTCATTATAACGCTTACGTAATTTTATAGCACTCGCGATCTCGTGATACCGCGCACGTGTTGTCTGAACGGTGTTCCTCCGTCGACTGAAACCGCGTGACTGACCATCTACCCTCCGTGTTATTCGCGCATGCGTCGAACTTGGCGCTCTTTCTTCATCTTCTATCGTAATGTATTGTGTGCATAGC
This sequence comes from Colias croceus, assembly GCF_905220415.1. Classification (NCBI taxonomy): domain Eukaryota; kingdom Metazoa; phylum Arthropoda; class Insecta; order Lepidoptera; family Pieridae; genus Colias; species Colias croceus. The sequence goes on along the minus strand of NC_059552.1, from coordinate 2,388,111 downwards.
ATCAATTGACAGGAATTCGTAATTGGATTAACGAAGCTATTGAGTTATGCGGAACTCTTTAGAATTTCACGTGAAAAACGCAAAAATATTTCTCTTTTGAAACAACTTTTACTGTTACTCTGAATTCATCTGACCTTAATATTTCTAATAATGTTAATATTTATCTTTAATTTATTGGAATAATTGTATTCTTTTATTTTAATTATTTCATTCTCTTTTTCCCGTATCATAACATTCACTTTGCGATTTGCAATCGAAACTTTCATTCACCTAGCGCCACCTAGTAGTAGTTTCGTTAAAATCGTCCTGAAAATGTTATTTACATTGCAAATATTAAAACATTATAATGTGTTAATAATAATTAGTGTCAATAATGATATTTTTCTAAACTAATAAAAATCATCACTTTCAGGATATCACAATTAAAAGGTTATTTAAAGAATGTCAAGTATTTTGCCACCAACCATGAGTTGCATTAAACTAATTAATGATGTCTTTGATGTAGACCGCATTTCTTTTTGCCTTTAATATTTGACTATCATATTTGATTGAAAAAGAAATTAAATACTTGTGGTAGTAAGAACCGGTAGATACTTTGATATAAATAAATCAATAGATTTTTACGTGCTTACGTTTTACGTTTTCGTGCTTGTAATTTAGATAAGACTAGAAGTGTCGCGCGGCTTCACCCGCGGACAACTATTATCAATATTTCTATAGGCCATTTCTCTGATGTGTAACCTATTATATTTTGTCAGGCCAGCAGTTTTTTCGTGAAGTTGTAACATACATCCATCCTCGCAAACTTTCGCACTTATAAGTATGATTTCAAGGAATTATTACCTAAGTGTGCAACTTCTATACTTCTCTTCTCATTCTAAACGCAATACCACAGATACTATAATACCTACAATTTGGACAAATATTGGCAATACCAAGAAATTGGCATATTTGTCTGCAAATTTACCATAGTGATATTAAGTTCCTTGGTAAATTATTATACAACTAGCGACATACATAACTTCATAAGACAATTAATTGCTCTGTTTATCTGATTTCACACAAATAGTCAAGTTTGTGAATTTACAATTCACATCGTAACTCGTAATGTTAGCGTACATTACTGAAAGTCGTTATAACTTCAAACTGATGTACCTAGCGTTTATAGAATACTAGGTTTCCGCCCGCGGCTTCGCCCGCGCAGTCAAAGAAAAACCCGCATAGTTCTCGTTCCCGTGGGATTTCCGGGATTGCGTCATTTTCCCGGGATAAAAAGTAGCCTATGTCCTTTCTCGGATATCAAAATATCTCCATACCAAATTTCTTGAAAATTGGTTCAGTAGTTTAAGCGTGATTGAGTAACAGACAGACAGACAGAGTTACTTTCGCATTTATAATATTAAGTATAGATATATAGTATGGATTACATTAATCATATTTTGATATATAGGATTTTGCTGCCTTATTTATAAACTACTAGCGGTCCGCCCCGGCTTCGCCCGTGGTACATGTTTACGTTTTCTCTACATAAGAACCATCCTCGTACTTCAAGGAATATAATAAAAAAAGAATTATCGAAATCGGTTCAGCCGTTCTCGAGTTATGGAATTACAACGAAAAGTGGCATTGATTTTTATATATTAGAGATAAAAACAGTCGAAGCCTAAATTACCTGATAAAATGAGTATGTAATTACCAGCCAATTTTGTAATTATAACTCCTAAATTAAGGACCAATTTCCTTCTTCTTTAATTTTTTTGTCAATTTAAATTACTAATTAAATTTAATCTATAGTATCTGTTTAAATTGCGTTAAGTGGATAGTTAGAAAAATTATAATAAACTAACATGGAAGCCACCAAAACTTCAAGCAAGTTCATAACATTAATTAAATGACTGGCAGCATAATTATTTAATATTGTCACAATATGTCCTCCTCCTAGCACACGACGTGGAAAATTAAATTAATCAAACTGTCTCACCAAAACTAAAGCCTGATGAATACATTAGTTCATATCGTGACAGGACTCGTAATCAGCACAGCTTAATTAGAAGTTCATTTATCTATTATTGTGTATACTTGTTTGAAATTATTAAATAATAATTAATTAATTTCTTATTCTTTATAAATACACAACTAGTTGCGTTCAAATAAGTCAAATAATAAGTAGATTGTGCAAGGGATAGGAAACCGTTTTCCAGAACATGTGGAATTATAAAAAATATGTTTTAATATAAATTAAAAGAATTACAATATACGCCTTCAGTATATATCAAAAATTACCACACTAATAAAAGAATAAAGCGAAACGACGACAAAGAATTCTTACGTATCATTATAAGGAATGCAAAGCACGAGTACCATTCTTTACAAATCCAACTCTTAATAATTTGGCCGTTGCTATCCGGCTTGCTTTCATCGTGTAACGTATGAGGCAATTTTTAACCACAAACTTAAGTTTCCAAGTGGAAACTGGCAAGTATTCGAGCTATTCAATTCAAACTGGGCTGGATATTCAAATGCGTTATTTGTTTAAGCGAGAACTTCTCAACTTTAAGTACGGATGAGACTAAAGTTCCCTAGATGAGCTCCAATGTTCGGAATATCTAAAGTGTTCAGGGTTGCACTTTCGGATCTGCGTTTGTTTGGGACCTTCGTACGGGGCCCTTGTAAACCTAAACTTACTAATATATTGCTTGTGTTATCATGAGATTCTACGCCCCTTACAGTCTTAAGATAAACTGTACTTACGGTGTTGAAAACATAGGCGAACGACTTAATTTCGGATGACCCATTTCTCGTTTTTATATGTGGCAGGAAGGCAAACGAGCTGACGTCACCAAATTGTAAACGACAAGCGCCGCCCACAAGCTTCCGCATCAATTAGTTGTGGATGTGCAAACCTAAAATAGGATTTAGGATTCGGTGATCGTGTGGAATAATTGTAAAATATAGATGAAATGTTAAAAAAATCCGCCTTTATTTACTGTCGTTAGTCATTTTTTATGCCAACGTTATAATAATGAATGCTTTGTACTCGTTTATTGCGAATGAATTTACCCAAATACCTATACGTATTACAAAAAAAGATTTATTGCAATTTAAATTTATTTACGCATACAAAGAAATAAAAGAGACCGCTAAATAAAGGGTAAATTTAGTTTACAATTTGGGCCAATAGGCTCTATCTCAGCATGAAGTTTAATTTAAAAAAATAAAGGGCTCTCTATATTTTTCTTCAAGTCCGTACCAAAAGTAAGTTTGTGAACATCGTGTCGTATGCAATGATAACATGACATCTGCCTATCGTCTCCATGTTGCTAACTTTTATTCGAGCTTCTTCCTTGTCTACTTTAATATTTTCTCCGTTTTGTTGAAAAAATATTCGCAATGGAATATTTTTTTTATACACAAATTGTTAAATGCACGCAATAAACGGCAGTGGGTAATGAGTCTATGGTATTTTTATATAGTAACATAAATGTATTATGAAAAAAAGAACATACCTTGATCCTCTTTCTGAATGTGGACTAAAATATCTTTTTGATGTCCCCAACGCCTATGCTGCAATGAAAATACAAAACAAAATAAAACGGACTTGCAAGCGAAATGAAATTGTAAATTGTCATTTGTCCGAGAGAGTATTCATTTTTGGATTGGAAAAAATGTCCGTACACCATCAGCGCTATATTTTGGGAGTAGTCGATGCGATTTCACGGAGGAATTAAAAAGTTTCGTTTTTGGCTCAATGCCTTTTTTAAATTTAAAAACGTTTTAAGATAACTTGATTTATAAATCTATATTCAGTTCTAAAGTGCCCTTTTCACTAAAATACTAACCTAAAAATAAACTAAATAAACCTAAAAATACGCAACCGTCAATTTTAAGGAAGTATGTTGTGATCCGATAAATAAATTCAATTTATTAATGGAATATCCTAATCGATTTCAAATGTGACAAGGCCCATTGTGGGATCACGTTTGATCTTATATAAATGAGACTATAATGGAAGTTCACAATAGAAAATCCGCTTCATATTATAATGAATTGTGATAGATCCTTTCTCATTTTATTCCAAGAAATCCTTGAAAGGGGCCTGCGAATAGATCTTTAGAATTGTATTGTAAGGTTGAACGCTATTCATTAAGGAGTCTCAAGTCATATTCAGGTTCCATCTGATACAAGTATGGACCCGAGCGCTTAATGATAGTTTTCAGGAAAATTAAATTTAACGCGGGAATTATTTTGAAAGACAAAATAATTGAATAGGGTATTGGGAAAAAGATCATCAGTGGCTTTTTAATGCTATATATAGAGTTTTGTGAATTAGGTCGCGCTTGCAGGAAAAATTTCACGATCTCAAAGTAGTTTTATTTTAACAGAAGTGGATATAGGATCATAACATCATATATCAATAGCATATTGTGTTATAACATAAAATAAAATATTATAATACATTTTTGGTTTGACATTTTATTTTATGTAGAAATCTAAAATTATAGCAACATGTAACTTCAGGTCAACATTAATTACGGATTTTTATCACCGTCTACATGATCAATATATTATATCAGATATAAATCAGCTATTTTCCCGGTAAAAAAGTATGTTGAACATTATTTACAAAAATATGTATTTCCAATAAGTGCTATGGCACTCGCAAATTCGCTTAGCGATTGCCATAAACTTATTGTGAGCAACGATCTTTTCAAACTGTCCCCCTCGTAAATAGTGCGATAAAACCGTAAATTACCGACAACCTTTAGCGTAATATATATTTTATATTCCAACTCGTTTCTTAATACAACTTTATGTGTAAATACCTCATATCAGAAAGCTTTCTGGAAATAAGAATTTTAAAATGATATCACTAAGCTACGTCAAATAAGAGCCGACACAGGCGTAAAGGCAACTAACTTTCACCAAGTAATTTACTAATCCTAATATGCATAAAATCTTGTTAAAACTATGACAATATTATTATAAAATATAATAATAAACGTTGACATCTGTGGTTGACGTGAAGAATCCACGTCTAATTGGCAATTATTTTAAATTTTTAAATTACGCTTAGACGATACCTTTTCGAATTCATCATTTAATATATATAAATAATAATTAAAATTGTATACTTAAATGGTATGGGATTGTTTGCTATTGGCCTTACATGGCCTCTAAATATATTTGTCTTTTCACACCTCGTTCTTCTATATTTTTTTTATTATGGAACAAAAAACAATATAAGTTTATTTACTATGCTTAAAAACACAGTTAATATCATCAACCTGTCAATGCTAGGTGAAGGTCCCATCCAAGAATTCGAATAAGTCATAATATAAAACACGAATATATAATTAATTATCCTCGAAAATTTATCAAAAGCTTTTGTCCGATTTTGTCACATCGAACTTAATTTTCATGACAAATATTACAAAGAACAACTTGCAATTTAATTAAAACCGCAAATGAAAATTGAATTGATTACCTTCATTATAATAAATAAGATAAAGCACTCAATAAAAGAATTCCGATAAAAATTTTACGATCGTAAAATCAAATCTATTTTAATTTTAATATTGAAATTCTGCTTGACGTAAATGTGATTTTCGTACAACAGAAGATGCTTGAACATTAAAATTGAATTGTTTATTACGATCTTCCACGGTTCCTTAAAATTATATTAGTAACGGGCACCATAAAGTAGGTAGAGGTACACATAATATTCATGACTTTACTAAAAATGTCGTCAAAATATTATATAGTTATAAGTACATGAGTATAAAATTTCGATAATATCATAAAAAAAGTATTTTGATATAAATATTTTGCATGACACATACTAAATATGTATTTAGCGGAAAACATAATTGATATTATTTTAAGTAACTTATGTTCATTTCAATGAAAATATTTTTTATTCAAAATTAATTCTGATGTAGGTAGGTATAAGTAGGTATATTCAATATTAAACTCACCGAAAATTTTGAAACATTTTTTTTAGAATCAGCCTTGCCTATACCGAATACCACCAACCACAGACCATGCTTCTATCTTCTATTTAAAGCACTTTAATTGTTAAAATATAGTATGTGCATTTTCTTTTCAGCGGATTTCTAAATTCTCATTTTAATTTATCAAATGTCTTATTGCAGCCGTGGTTTGCGCGCCATATTCAAAATTCGAACATTGCAACGCAACATTTTTTTTTATTAAAATATTATGCATGGCCAGTATTAGATGAGGTAAGAAGAAGGTTAAATATAATTCCTTTATTTTTCCGTTTTTTGTACCAAAATATTTTGATTATTGCTGTTTATTATTGAATAAATTAAATGAATAAATTTTTATTTAATAAACATTTTCTTTAAACACCCTCGTCCGTGTCATTGAATACTTTCGTTTTACGTCAACTCTAGATTAACTATCTTGCTTGGTTCTAAGGGAACTTTATTGCGCCATAAAAAAAGTATATAAATCCCGCCATCAAATCGTCGGGTCAGTTTTAAATTGACCAGAAGAGGTTCATGTTAATACAAAACATCAAACAATTTAGATAATAGTCGAAATTTAAAAAAATGACGTTATGCTTTTAAACGATACCTACCTATGATTTTTTTTTTTTATTATATGAAAGTAGGCAAACGAGCATGTGGATCGCATGATGGTAAGCAATTCCACAGCCCATAGGCATCTACAGATGTGTTGCCGACTTTTTAAGGTAGAGGTAGATTCTCTTTTTAAATTTAGATAAATGTATTTTTTTACTGTTGATCTATATTAATCTTGTAAATGAAGACAACATGTCGAAGAATCTCTACAAACAATTTTCTTATATACAGTTATTATATTTTTAATTCTACTACTTTACATTGATATTACCATGATCGTTACTTTATGCGTGTAATCTCACAAGTGATGTACCTACACATATCCATTCTACCCTCATAAAAAACAAGACTGACTTCAAAACAGCGTATTCCATCGAAGTGCTTTAATTAATTATCTTAAGCTATCCGTTTTATTTTCTCTCATCAAGCTTCAACTGAAAGGCGAGTAACAAAATCTAACATCGAATCTAATCTTTTTCAATTTAATCAAGCCTAATTTTACGAGATGTAACTTTACGATCGTCTTTGAAATAACGAACCTGTTTCACAATAGTCTTCCGTTTTGTTTTGTATCAGATTGATTTAGTGCTCTGATAAATAAGGTATAAACGTTTATGATAAGTTTTAATGAAGGAATAGACTTTCAGTTATAAATTACGACGACATGGATAAAATAGATATTAATGATTTTGCCATATTTTCTTTCAAACTACAGCTGCAAAGCGACTACTTTAAACTATCATAAAACTAGATCTAACTGAAAGCACAAAGCCGAAAAATTCCATACACCGTGTAAACTCACAGAAATGTTTATTTGTGGAATAACCTACCGTAACCACACCCGTGCCATAAATCGCTTAATTTCATGGTCCATTACCAACCGTTTAGCCTGGGGACATGCAAAAATATTAGCCACAGAATAACCTTATAACCCAACACCTCGACGAAGGGAAATTTGAATACCAGCCAATCAACGCACGACAGGTCGGGTGGGACGAACCCATACGAATTCAATTATAACGTATTTTATTGGCCCGAGAGGGACCTGAAGCTAAAGTCGTTTGGATAACCAGTTTTCGTAATAGCATTTGCATGAGTGACGATGAGTGATGTATATTTTTTTTGGGGACAGTCGAAGATGGCTGAAGTATTCACCGTAAGTTGTAATTTTGGGTAACGTTAGTTAGATTCGTGTTTTATGCATCGAAACGATATGAGAATTTCAATTGTAAATAATAATATGTAAAATTAGTTCGAACAATTATAAAATACAATAAATTAAATGTAGACAAGCAAACAGTTATTTGCTAAAAAAAATAAGAAAAAAATATATAAAAGTGATGAATCATGTCTCTATGCTTTCGCGCGTTCCAAAACTGAAATGTTTGACAGCGCAATCCATAAACAACGCAAACTGTCAAAGATAAAAAATACGCGTGTGCTCTATGAATTGGCGTCATAACTGATGGGATAGCAAGCTCGTTATTTTCCAATTCTTGTAATGGCCAATCAAACGAAACGGCGCCCATGAGCAAATGCCAATAAAGTCTTTCGTCGGCATCGTTGGGGCGACGAAATATATTTTTATTAGAGTTCCAACGGTGTGGGTGACAAAAATGTACACTTTATTTGAACGGCTGTGTGTTTACTATTTTGCTTTTACTTACACGGATTTTGTATCTGTGATATTAAAAAATGTTTTACGATTGTAGGTAGTAGGTAAGGTGGTTATAAATGACAAAATACTAATAATTTTACATTCAAGCACTATGAATGAAAAGTCTTTACATAAAGAATTATATTTAAAAGTTTAGTGGTTCAAATTGGACAAAATATTCTAAATCTAGTTACCTTGTAGAATGGTGTGAATTGTGCGTAATATAAAAATATATGTAGTAACATTTAATTTATTTCTATACACGTCACCACCAATCCCATCACACTTTTTAATTTCAGGACAAGTTTCATCAAATTCGTGTAGGTAATAAAAACGCACCATCAGCATTTTGAATACAAGAGCCGTCAATATTGCAAAATAGTGTGACCACGGACTAGTATCAATTTAATAGTACGTTATATTTTTATTTTTTCAATTTTGGGTTTTTAGCTTGATTAATTGTTGTATTACCTACTGTATTTATCTATTCACTAGCAGTCCGCCCCGGCTTCGTCCGTAGTACATATTTCGCAATAAAAGGTAGCCTATGTTCTTTCTCAGGGTCTAAAGATTGTCTGTGGCAAATTTCATCAAAATCGGTCCAGTAGTTTATGCGTGAAAACCATACATACATACATACATAATTACAAAGACAAACCTTTCCTCTTTATAATATTAGTATAGATATGGCCCGTGCGACCTTTTTAGTGCTTTAAAAAGATTTCATGTATTTGGTATTTGTATAATATTTTTTATAAAGAAATAAGAAACATGCTGGAATTTATCATGCAGCATGCTATATCAAGTCATGAAGTCTGATATTAATAAGGGAAAAGTTTATAGTGCCTATTGATCATCTTTCCTTCTATTATCAAGCCTTCATTAAAATCAAACTTGACTGTTAATTTATTCTCTGTACTACTTAATCTCAGTGTAAATATTTCACTAGTATTAAAAAAATAAACAAAATTTATAGATACACCTAAACATATTTCTTACTATATTTCCGCCCGCGGCTTCGCCCGCGTTTTCAAAGGAAACCCCGCATAGTTCCCGCTCCCGTGGGATTTCCGGGAAAAAACCTATCCTATATTGTGTTAATCCAAGTTACCCTCTATATGTGTGCTAAGATTCATTGTAATCGGTTCAGTAGAAGTGCGTGAAAGAGTAACAAACACACACACACACACACACACATCCTCACAAACTTTCGCATTTTTATTATAAGTAGGTTATTTTTTAATTAATTATTTAGTAAACACAAAACAATATGTACGTAGTATATATCTGTCAACTGTGTTCATAGTCACTGCGTATATTGTCATTGGTTCAGTCATCCAATCGAGTTGAAAGGTCATCTAACAATGCTGGTTAATTGTTTTGTGCGAAATAGCGAAAACTATATGAACCTATATCTAATTCTATCATATATTTTCATTACAAATTTTTATATAAAAGCGAGTCTTGTATCAACAAGATTACCTTAGATATTGAGAAAGGATTACGGTATCGAAAATGTTAACAACATTAAAAACACAATAAACATATTTATTGCAAATTCGTGAATATTTTTTTATAAAATAAGCTCCAGTTTTATATAAATTCTTTCAACAATTTACACCTTTTAATTTTTTTTTTTTTGTAAAAATATTTTATAGGTTCTCTATCTATGGGTATCTACCTACATATTTTATTACGTTATTTTTACGTTGAATATAATTGAGAAATTTCCAAGAAAATTACAATGAAAACGAACCCTCCTAGTTCTCAAATAATAAGCTTACTTATTTTACTAAATCATGTCTGTTTTATTTCAAAACAATTCAAGTACAAATAAACAATAAACATAAACCTTACATATAGAATTTAATAAAAAAATAGCTACCTACTGTTCTAAGGCCGCCTGTCCACCTGCAAGAAAACTTCCGCGAGAAATGTCCGACAGTCTGTCTGACAGCAACTTGCAAGTCTACTTGCAGGTGGAAACGCGGAATTAACGTGGCCTAACCATAAATTAATTATGGAATCTTTTAATTATTATTAACCATCACTAATTTCAATTCACTCCAAAACTAAAATATCAACCCTCTTAAAAACTTGTAAGTAGATATTAAAAGTCACCTCGACGGATAAACTTTAGTATTTTAAAGCTGCTTCCACCTTCACAATCCAAGTTTCACTTCTAGGTATTTGAATTTTAAAGCGCGAAAATTTTAAGAGATTTCGATGTTTTTAAACGCAGACGCACTTTTTTTGAGTAGGTAAGAACAGTTATTACTGAGGAAGACATGTCTTGTGGTTGTCGACTTCCCCATAAACCTATTTTCTATAGGTACATCTCGAAGAAATATCGACTTTGATTGAATTGGCTAGGATTGAAGTAGACATCTTAATAATCCATAAACATCTTCTAACATAACTAATGTTTTTAAAATAGTATGTTTGCATAACTCAATATAGGTACGTATATAGGTATAAGCAATGAATTTTGCTCGTAGCATGTTTATTTATTCACGCATAAACTTCCGAAATATGGACATAGAACATAAAATTAATTACCTATAAGTAGTTTTAACCCAAGCATTAATTGAAATTATGTACCTACTTACTTTTTGTATCATCATCCTTATATGTATAAATTTCGATCGTAAATCGTTATTAGTTGGTTTGTTATTTATAAGTCTGTATATCTATATTATGTTTATCTATTATCGTTACTCTCAGTAATCGTTGCAATATACAATATTTCTTTACATTCATATTATTTGTCTGAAACAAAACCACCATACAATATTCCCTCGTATGACTCCGCATGAAATGTTGAAACTACAAGATATCCTTTAAAGCTAGACTCACGTATCGTAGATACACTCTCTATCATATTGTGTACTGCGAAAGTCAAACAAATCCGGCTATAGCCTAGATGACAAGGGTCCCGGCTTCTTTGCGAAAAACCTCGCTTTTCCGCTAAGTCACTTGTGACCCCTAAACTTTTGCTGTGACCTCAGGATATTTTATAAATCGCTCCAATACTTGCAATGGATTAAGTGCTTTATGTTAGAGATTTATTGGAAAGAGATTAATTAAGGTTTTATGTCAAGTATATTTTTTTAATATTTCCTTTGGAATTTAATCTATAATTACCCCAGAATTTAATAAGAAAAAAATAACAAACAAAGTAGTGACAAAATTAAAATCGTGTACTGTTATATAATTCGAAATTTTATTATAATTAAATATATTTTACCAAAGAAAAAACACGTCCACAAAACATACTTGGTCCAGATTAAACACTAAAAACTAGAAGGTTTTAACAGAATTACTTCGTATTAAATCTACAAAGTTTAACCACTAAAGCTCTACGGTCCTAAGAAGTTAACTGTAAACAATACTAAAGATCTCGTAGTAATTCAGACTAATGTTATTACTCAACTGTGCTCTTGCAACGCTGCAATCTCGTTTTGAGATGACATTGTCATAGTTTGAAGTTTGTTGTGGGTCCCGTATGGGCTTTAACTCAATATGTGCCATTACCTTATTTTGATAAGAATTATAGACTGTATTGCTCGCTTTACTTTTGAGAGAAAAATTCCCAGTAAACGCAAATGGTAAAAATTCATCTACAATACGATAGTATGGAAGTATGTAATACTAGATTTCCGCCCGCGGCTTCGCCCGCGTTTGCAAAGGAAAACCCGCATAGTTCCCGTTCCCGTGGGATTTCCGGGATAAAAACTATCCTATGTGTTAATCCAAGTTACCCTCTATATGTGTGCTAAATTTCATTGTAATCGGTTCAGTAGTTTTTACGTGAAAGAGTAACAAACATCCATACATCCATACATCCGTAAGAAATAAGAAATCAATAAACTAAGTGGTTCGTAAACTATTTCCATCTCGCATGAATACCTTCTTGAGTCTAGACAGACGGACATAAATTTAGATTTTATTCACAGCTTCAACTACTCTGGTATGTTGGCAATAATTGTAAATTTAAATCAAATTCAAGGAGTAACTTATTTGCAATATAAAATATTATTGAAAAATAATAATTTCTCAGTATTCTTCAGTTATTAATGTTTAACCTATTTCTCAAAGGTACCTATGTGAATTACCTACGCAACTTTATGAGTTATAGCTGTTCCCCGCGGTTTCACCCGCATTGCTCCGCTCCTGTTGGTCTCAGCGTGATGATATACATATATATATATAGCCTATAGCCTTCCTCGATAAATGGGCTATCTACCACCGAAAGAATTTTTCAAATTGGACCCGAGATTAGTGCGTTCAAACAAACAAACAAATAAACAAACTCTTCAGCTTTATAATATTATATAGTATAGATTAAAACTCAATTAACGACTACACCTTGTCTGGGAATAATATTGAAACTTAAGTATTTACAAATTAACAATCCTCGAATTCTATTTGGCCAACCCTGGACTGCAAACTTCTGTAATTGCATTGTTCACATTCCCGTCATGACGAAAAAGTTCATCGACCCCTTAATTACCATACCATCTCACCACAACTAGATAACCCGACCGAAGTTTATAGACCCCTAAGGAACGTAATTCAGTTTAATAGTGCAATACATCTCTACCTGTTACCGTTAACTTGTACTTAAGTGCCGCTTGTTACTTTAAGTGCTACGAATACATGCAATTAGTGAATGCAATTCACATCTGCATTTAGAAACTTGGTTAGGGAATTATGCTTTTTTAGATTTTTATGAACTACGCTCACCTGAAAATAAAACTTAAATACGAACATTTTGTGGTATGTTTAATTTTCGGCATTGCTCAGCTACTGAATATTGTGATATTTATGAAACTTTCGCAATAAAAAGTATAATTCGCTTAATTGTTTATCAGGACGTAGATCATAGGATAAGAAAAAAATGTCCATCAAAAATTTCTGTACTAAACATTCTATTTAAGAAATCTTCCAAAGGCAGAATATAGATGCATCATTTTCTTCTAAGCTTGCCAATAGGAACTTCTTGCAGCATCCTCGGTGTCCGTCTTCACGTCTATTACATATGATTTATGACGTCACGTTAGGTCAGTACTTTGTTAGCAGGATCATTTATTGCATATATCAATAACCATCCGTTTAACTGATTGATACAGCTGACGTTTTTAAATATTTATGCAATCTTGTTTGGTAAAATTCTAAAATATTTTGGCAATAAATGTGTACATTTGTAACTGTTAAGGTATGACAATTGAAATGATGATAATTTAGAAGATATTTTACATGTAGGTATCACAAAAGATAACATCGATTAGGCAGTATAGATTGAAATAATAAAAGGCGGGAAAATGTTCAGTAGATATACGATAAAACATCATATTCGTGTTTTAAACAAATAGAATTTTATATTGCATGATGGCAACATAGCTACAAACTATATCAATACTAGCGGTTCGCCCCGGCTTCGCCCGTGGTACCTACATGTTTAAATTTTTCTTCATAAAAACTATCCTATCTCTCAAGTTGGATCGAACTGCACATGGTGTGCGAATTTTATTATAATCGGTTTAGTGGTTCAGGAGTCCATTGAGGACAAACATTGTGACACGAGATTTATATATATTAAGATTTCCAATAACAATTAATGGCTATCGGGTTCCATAGAAAGAAACCACTAATCTGTATGGCAACTAGCTGGATTAAATTATATTCCAAAACTATTTTGAAATAAAATATAACAAAATAAATTACAACACATAACGAGGCTTTGGTTAATGACCCTCAGTGACTCACAGTGAAACAAAAAATGGTTAAATTTTGCATTTTTATGGCTCTGTTTTCAGCAAAATCGTTATACGACGAAATGAGTTTGATAAAAAAGCCTTTTAAGTTATGTGTTAGAGAGTAATTTTCGCTGAGAAAAATCTCAATTTAAAACTTTTTCTAAACATGGCGGCCTTAATCCAAACAATTTTATTTTGTACCTATTTTACCCCGCGTCGCCATTTTATACATAAACTTGCTATGGCACTCAGCTTCTATGATTAATATGGGTATTATAAAGTTTTATATTCTGATATAATACCTACCATTTTCATTATTTATTATTTGCATCAATTCATCATCAATTACAAAACTTTGTTCGCATCTAAAAGACTCGATAATCTTATTATAATACAATTACAAAATATAAACATTGACTAACTATTAAATATTTTCATTTTAACTATTTATTTTTACGTTACGAGAACTTCTTAAGATAAATTAGTTGGGCAAATAAAACTGTCTCCTATCAAAGTAGATCATTTAGGTAATAAGCTCACTTATTGAAGCTCGAAACCCAAACACCGACTTAAAAATAAACCACAGCACCACATAGATAATAACATACAAAACTGGTATTGGTAAGCAAACTTCATCGTTTTTACCTCCAGGCCATTTATGGTAATAGAAGTGTCGCAAGGGGCAAATCACTGATTGGCTGTTATGCAAATTTTACCACGACGTCAGTGCCTTCGGTATAAGTCATACCGCCAATAACAAGCCATGTGGATGATGATATTACAGGATCAATTACTGCTGATTATTTTGTAGTGCTATTTAGGGGTAAATTGTTTTGGTGTTCGGGAACTCTTTATTAGCATGTTAATTGTTCAAAGTTGAGAAATTTTGGAAAATAAATAACGTAATAATAATAACGTATACCACTGATTACTGAATAGCTAAGCTAAATAGTCGGTATCGTTGCACATCGAAGCTCTTGTTCATGGGTCGTTACTCGTTACCAATTACTTTATAATAAATATATTATCCTTAGCTATATTTGGTAGAAAATAAAAATAGTATTGAAGATATTCAGGAACTTGGGATCACTCCTGGTTATGAAAAGTATCATAGCTAATTTTATTTTCTCTACCAATTGATTTATTTAATCTCTAGAAAGCTGACAAATCCACATCAAAAATACATCTCATCAATTGAAAAATATATACATAAGTAGCAATCGAAAATCGTTTGCTACATTTGCCCAATTTCGTATTGAGCTCACGAACCGATTTGCCGGATGCATTAGCCAAAAATATTCCACATACGGTGAGGAAAATGAAATGTTTAATAAAATAAGACCTCAATCAATGGGTAATGTATCGCTATCTTCCGCATAACAAGCGACTTCATTTATCTCCAATCAGAAAGATTTATTACTTAATTAAGCCATACAGTTTGGATATTCAATATTGTTGTTTCCTCATTTACTTGAATTATAATCGTGATGTAATAATTTTCCTGACTGCCATAGCCTTGAAATATGTTACAGTTGAAACGATACTAGAATTGATTTTACTTTTAAATGAAAAAAATATAAAATGTATTTGAAGTGTATTTGCAGAAAATTGATAGACGATACGATTTACGGGAAGTGTTTTGTATGTAAACAAATGCAACATGGCGCTGACAGAAAAAGCGCGGGAAACCATAAGAACTATCACATTAAAAACGCGGGAACAGAACTATCGTATAGCAGTTTGTTACTAACAAGTAAAGTTGTAGTTGGCAAAGGAGGTCGTTATCTTTCGAGTTCAGTTTTAAAGCCGATTGTTAGACCCTTGTGTTACTTTATCTGTCCGTTTGTTACGATATTGAACACTTCCCGATACTACAGTTTTATTTTTATTCCTCTGTAATATCAAATGACAAGTTGTTACGGGAATTTATTATACGGATGCAATACTATATTTTTATATTATTCAGCCAGCTTTACTCTGAAATATTTATTCAAATATAGCGTCAAAGTTAAGCACTGATTCACTAAGGTAATAGAGAATAGTAATTATCTGTGACAAGGGTATAAATGAATATTTAATCACGATGGATCAGACGTTATTAACAAATAGATAACAATATTACTGCTTCGTCTCTAGGTGCGTTGATGCATGTCATCTTGTCGAATCTATGCATGAATGATTGGATGTAGAGTGTGATTGCATATTGTAGGATATTGCGTATTATGTAATTTTATACGTAGCTGCTAAATACTACCTTAAGCTCTTAGAGCTTGAGGTGTAATTTGAATGACTTTGATCGATACTAGTTGTTGAGAGCATTAAAATTTGGATGACGATGTGCTGTAGCGCCAGGAGAGTTTTAAAAGTAGGCCATACATAGACTTTATTGTCTCGTTTGCAACGACAAATAGTATAAAGTCACACTTACACTTGAGGGTCTTCCAAATAATAATACCAATTAATGTTAAATTTCAGTTTAGACTCAGAGTACCTAATGTTGTACCTCATTTTGAAATTAGCTTCTCATTATGAAAGCATGCTCATGCTAATGTAATAACTAAATAAAAAAAATGATCGCAATACACTAGTTAAAGATTTAACATAAAGACTTTTATCGGTGTTTTTTTTTTATTTGTGAAAAATACTTAATATTACAATTTAAAATCTTTGATTATTATTATTTATTTTTCTTGCCTGCGTGATGACGCGATCTAAAGCACCTAAATAAATCACTCCAAGAGAACAAATAACCAAATATTTGTTATAATTTAATTTATATATTGCCATACTACTATATAGTAGTACTAGCTTTCCACCCGCAGCTTCGCCCGCCCAGTCAAAGAAAAACCCGCATAGTTCCCGTTCCCGTGGGATTAACGGGATAAAACCTATCCTATTTCCCGGGGTAAAAAGTAGCCTATGTCCTTTCTCGGGTATCAAAATAGCTCTATACCAAATTTCATGCAAATTGGTTCAGTAGTTTAGGCGTGATTGAGTAACAGACAGACAGACAGACAGAGTTACTTTCGCATTTATAATATTAGTATGGATTTGTATGATCCCCTCGAGGTATCGCTATTTGTATTTATACAGCGACGTGGGCACAAAAAATGTCTAACCGTTCAAATATTTTGTGTTTTTCCGTTCAACATTTCGGACCGTCCATAACGTATAAAATATTTTCTTTCTATTGTTTCCACCTTCAATTTTTCCTTTATTATTCAACTGAACCGACCAGAAAAAAAGAGAAACAATGTTTAAAATAATGCATTCACAAAATTGCTACACATCTCGCACGACCTTTCAAGAAACGGCAGAAACGCGGCACAAAAGTTAGCATGTTAATATTATTAAAGGCAACTGTACCCCAAATCCTTGATTGCTATGTGGCAAGCTATTGACATGCAAATTCCGTCAACAATCTTTCCCATACGTATAGATAGGAGAAGTTCAACACAACTTATGTTCAAATGTATAATTAGTGAATCCATTGAAAGCAGAGTTGGGAACGTAATAAGGAGTTATAGAATTTGTCAACCTGCGCAATATAATTAGCTGGTGTAATTTTCTCTAAAGAATTGCTATAATTTAATATGTTCTTGTATGTGAAATACGCGTTTGTTTTGAATAGAGGTAGGTATATGTACTTATACCAACTTATGTAATAGTTATTTTTAGAGCAGTTTTAATTTATACTCATTTCAATGTTTGTCTACGACCAGTGAGACGCAATGTGTTTGTTATAAGCGTTTACTCTTTCCTCATAATAATCTATATTACTTAAAAGCAAGGGCAGTTCGCAGAAGAACAGCAAAGTGTTTAGTTTATTTAGCATATAGAACAAAATGTATTTGTACAAAATGAAAGCAAAAATAGAAGCTATCTATGCAACGTTAATTATTTTCGTTTGAAATGAAACAAGATAAAAACAAATTCCAAAAATTTATATCAATCTTTAATTAGTTGAAATTTTAATCTCGAACTTAAAACATCAGCTGCCCTAAAAATGTGTCAGCTTATACCGCATAATGTTTAAGATAAAACTCGCAGAAAGTATGATAATAAATTGCCAAGTTTTCCCACTCGTTGCCACTTCGTTATCTCCCTTAATATATAAATTCTGGAAGGAACATACGTGTATTTATTTATTTATTTAACAGTTTTAAGTACCATTACAAATTTTACAATCATATCATAATATTAAAACAAAAGGAAAAATTCATAGCATATATGGCATATATTTATATATTATGACCTAATCGTTTACCATAAATAAAGTTCTGTTATCTTTCACTATGTAAAACAAAACTTATTCTTATAGGTATGAAGAATTATTCTCCAGAATCAGCTCAAATCAAAATAACTAAGAAGTAATAATTGATCATCATAAAATTGTACTCTTGTATGGTTACCAATCAATTAATGAAACATGTTTTCGTATACTATAAAACATAAAAAGGGAAACAACTAACGCTTATTTACACCCATCTATAAGCATTAGCATAGCAGTCTTCAATAAAACGAAACGACAATACCGTTTTTGAAAAAGCTTCCAAAAAAGTCCCATCCAGGGCTATATAAAACTGATATACCATGCTCCACCGTATGTTTAAACTGCATAAATTAAGACAGCGGACATTATGGGGCAATATCCAGGACAAGCCTGTTATATTGCTTTACTTTGCCCGGGATAGGACTCGTTAGCTAAGCTGATACCCTATTATGTTATGGGTTTCTTGAGATTAGGTTAAACGTGATTTAATTGAAAGATTTAAATGCCTTTGTATTCTTACTAACCTTATTCGTAAATTATACGGAAAAAATGGCTAAAAGCTTTGTATGGGTTGGCAAATTAACACATTCAAATACCTACTACATTATGAATTGGTACTTACAAAATCTTTAAAGGAAGTTAATCGCAATGTGTATTTATTTTACAACACCTACACAAATGTTGTAGCATTTGTCTTAATCATACCTAATACTGACAAATATTTATCATCTTGCACTGGTAGGCTCCACCCAATCGAGCCAACTCACAAATATCATTTTAAGGAAAATCCCAATACATTAACTTATCAATAAATTGTATTAAAACCACAAACACCATTGCAAACTATAAATACAGCAAGTTATGAGGGACACAGATGTTTCGTTGTGTTATCGGTCACAATTATATAAATCGAGGCAATCCGTGTTGGACAATTAATTTGATTGAGTACATTACAGGAACTTCATAGACCTGTATAGTATACTCGGTATTAATAACAATGATACACGCGGATGATCGTTACATCCTACTACCTAATACTGTAATTGTGAAATCGTTTATCAATATGTTAATTAATTTATCATGCGAAAGCCTTTGCGAAAATAGTTAAATTTATTCAAATTTCTCTTTGAGAGTTGTTTTAACAAAATAATGGAATTACAAAATATTGTTAAATGTTTAGTTTTTATTTGTTAAAATAAGTTTAGTTTTTATGTTAATACTAGTGGTCCGCCCCGGCTTCGCCCATGGTACATATTTAGTATCCTATGTCCTTCTCCTGGCTCTAAACTACCTCCCTGCCAATTTTCAGCTTATTTATTTATTTATTTAAATAGGTACACATCACAGCTGACAATTTTGACGAATTATACACAAGTTTAATCACAATCATGTTGCGGTAAAATGCCAGCCAAATTGTGTGTACACAGCACAATTGAGGTTAAAAAAAAAATATATTAAAAATTATATTATTTAGCACAATTCATAGATTCATTTCATTTCATTTCATTTCAAATACCTACATTACATTCAATCACATAAAATACAGTTAAGTCAATAAATACCTACATTACATTCAATCACATAAAATACAGTTAAGTCAATAAGTACCTACATTACATTCAATCACATAAAATACAGTTAATTCAATAAATACCCACATTACATTCAATCACATAAAATATAAAATACAGTTAAGTCAATAAATACCTACATTACATACAATCACATAAAGTTCATTACATTTCATCACAGTAGTTAAATAACAATAAATTATGTCTAATAAACAGAACTATGAAAGTTAAATTTTAAATTATCATAGAACTTGAGCACGGTTTTGACTTGATTTTTAAATTTACCCAGTTTTGGATCAAATACGTCAAGTTCTGTGTTAGGCTTACGCGAAGTCAAATCATTATACAGGCGACACATACGGACCATGGGATTATAGAAAGAAGTATTATTTTTTAAAACATTTATGCAGAAGAGAGAAGGGTGTCTGGGATTAGGTTTTATGTTAAAATTAAGAAGTGAGAGCAGAGTTGGACAGTCAATATGAAAGTGTATAATATGATGAAGAAATATAAGATCCTGGTACTGTCGGCGCGTTGAAAGTTTCGTGACCTTAAACATCTCCAATTTATCTTCATAGGATATTTTGTCTCCTGCGTTAAATCTGTAGTTTACCAATCGAAGTGCTTTTTTCTGTACTCTCTCGATACGGTCATTATGAATGTGGTAGTAAGGTGACCAAATGATTGACCCATATTCCAGATTCGTGCGTACCAGAGTATTATAAAGGTAAATAAATGTAGATGGTCTGAGAAATTCCTTTGAAAATCTAGAAATAAAACCCAATATACGGAGCGCTTTTCCAATCATCTGATCATAGTGGTCACGGAATGACAGTTTTTGGTCAAAAAGTATACCTAAATCTTTAGCAACGCATTTATTTTGTAAAACATGATCATTTAATTTGTATTGAAAATTCATAATATTTTTACTTTTATTGGTGAAAGATATACTAAAACATTTATCAAGGTTGAGAAACATTCTATTGTTCTTGCACCATTGCAGTAAAGTATTGAGGTCCGTTTGTAGTTTATGACAGTCATCTGTAGATACAATAGTGTTAAAAATCTTTAGGTCATCAGCATAAAGTAAGCAAGGACAGTTGAGGGTTTGAGCAAGGTCGTTAATAAACATTATGAAAAATAAGGGACCTAAATGAGAACCTTGCGGTACTCCAGAATAGGCAAAAAAAGGTGAGGATTTATGACCACCAATCACAACTATCTGACTTCGTTTCGTTAAGTACGACTTTATCCAGCGAAAAAGGTTTCCGTGTATGCCAAATGAAGATATTTTGTTGCAAAGAACTTCGTGATGGACCTTATCAAATGCCTTTTTAAAGTCGGTATAGATGCAGTCGACTTGACCGCGTTTAGCAAATGAGGAGCAAATGTAGTTTTTGAAAATAAGGAGATTACTGATGGTCGATCTCCCCCTGACAAATCCGTGTTGATTATCGGAAATTAGAGATTTTATATGGCTATAGATTTGGTCGTAGGCAAGTGATTCAAACACCTTGGCTGTTGTCGATAAAAGACTGATAGGTCGGTAATTTGCACAGTCAGAGCGATCACCCGACTTATGTATAGGAACCACATGCGCTTTTTTCCATTCTTTAGGGAAAATTCCAGTCTTCAATGACATGTTGTATATTATTCGGAGAGGTTTACAAAGTTCCACTGCACACGTTTTAAATAGTTTTGCAGGAATACCATCTGGGCCCATGCCTTTGTTAGGATCTAACTGTTTCAATTTTAATCTGACTTCGTTATCTGTCAGTGTGATCTCCTGAAGACAATCTGTAGTAACACTGGTACCTAAATTTGTGTCGATATTTGTCTCCGACTCCTCGTACACAGAGCTAAAATACTTGGCCAGAAGATCACATATTTCTTGACTGCCAGATGCCATCAGATCCTCGAATTTCATAATGTTAGGGTACGTAGTAGTATCCTTCTTTGAATTCACAAACCTCCAGAAGGCTTTTATGTTAGAACCTATCTCGTTCTCTATGGATGTAACAAAGGCAGTGTAGCAAATTTTCATTAGAGATTTAGCTCTCGTCCGCAGTAAGGCAAAAGTATCGTAATCGCGCGGATTGGCGTATTTTTTAAATAGCTTATGGTACTTATACTTTTCTCTAAGGCAATTTATGAGAGCAGGAGAAAACCATACGGGATGATTACTTTTAGAGATAGAAGTAAGGGGGGTATACTAAATCGGTTCAGCCGTTCTTGAGTTATAAGTGGAGTAACTAACACGACTTTCTTTTATATATGTATATAGATGTTATCAAACACATTTTAAAAACAATAGAATATATACACACATCTCTCTATTTTGATCTTTCTCATACCTACACTCACTTTGAGACATACACACTTATTTAAACAGTAATACCTATTGTATTAAGTGATGTACCATGGCTTGAATAATTCTAACTACATATGAACGCAAATAACGGAACCAACCTCTACGCATTTGCTCAGAAATTCTCAATAACCTTAAATTTTATTACGTAAGTAAACACGTTCCTGTAATACAAAAGCACCGTAAGTACACAATTTCATTAAGTAACAAAGGGTAAGAATCAAAATACCACAAACGATAGGATACAGCTAAAAAGCCATACATTGAGCCTTACCTTCCCGATTTAATTAAAAGTGATCTTAGGGTTTCCGCAACATATATCAACATAAATCGAGATAACCAGCAATTCTTCCTTAATAGGTTTTGGGTTATTTAATAACGATAAAATCCATCCACAGATACGTTCCTTTTCGAAACTGAATCTACTTATCGGTCGTGTACTAAACGTTAAATAAATGCGTGTAAATCCTTAGTGAAGTCGCTAGGGTTCTCGATCCGTTAGGTTTTCTATCTCCCTTCACAATTCGGTCAAAATGTTTAATTCAGAAGTTGTGGATTCTTGGCGTTGGATGGGACCGAGATCATCAACACATGGAACAAACATCGCACTCAACTTAATATTTCGAGTGAGCTTTTAATTCCTCGGCAACTTACCTGCATGGATGCTGTATCGTATGAGCTACATGGGTTTTGTGACAGTTCTACCCTTGCATACGGATATCATTTCTTCGTTAAATGATAAAATAAAGTTTTATTGAAAAATATAAACATCTCTAATTTCTGAGCATTTTCGCTTATAACTTTGTTATTTATAGTTCTACGACAAAAAGTTACTGCACCAAAGTTGTAGAGAATTCAATTTGCAACAAATAATGTTAACAATTTTTTTTTTATCAAATAAATAGGTTAATTTGTGGGCGGGATGTTTCGTTACCATTTAATTGAATGTGGTGTCTATTATCCATGTTTGACATAGAGTATGCAAACAACGGTTGTCAAATTTTTTTGCAACTGTCATGCACCACGACACTTGTACTTCCGCCTTCGACCGGGCCGCTCATCTGCTATGCGCGAGCGCCAACTCTTGAAAACACGTATCGCAAATCGGATAATTGGCGTAAATTCATTGTGTGTGTGTGCTGCAGCATGTCTAAGGTACGTGGTGCATTGTTTTGCTGCTCACTATTACTGAACATCAATATAAATTTTCGCTTTTATGCTATAATTATCTCACTCCAACAAAAAAAAATAATATAAAGATACTAAAATAATGGATATTTCGCATATTTACGTCTATAATACTTGTATTCTGATACGAAAACTGTTTAATAAGGAAATTCATGATACATACAGATATCACTTTAACTAAGAGGAAGCGAAATTCTAATCTAGCACAAAATATATGTACTGACAAGTGACAACCTAAATATCCATCCAGCCCATACCATACCTACTATTATAGCTATTGGCTCAAAAAATTTACTTCATGACGGAGTTAAAATATACAATAGCCTACCAACAGATATAAAACATATAAAATCATCAGGATTATTCAAAAAGAAATTAAAACTTCATATACTACAAAATGAAAATATTCCCTGAAATAACTATCGTGTATACATCTTAAAAATATAAATGAATAAAATAAAATCAGCAATATAAATAAAAATAACAACGATCATATCTATTAAAAAAAGTACAATTACTTCAAACAAATATAATATAAAGTGTTAAAAATAACATAAAAAGTATATTATATTTAATAATAATCAAGGAGATTATATTTAAAAATCATTGTAACATATGAATTATTATATAAAGCTACAGGATGTCCACCCATCCTGTTTTCGTCTATCTGATTAGCTTAAAGTATAAAGTTATTAATTTACGCTACCAGTTCATAAACACGTTATACAGTGATAAAGTTATCACATTATTAGGGACTGTTATGCTCATATTATTTTGTTTCATGATATGTTATCTGCAAACCAACTCAAGACTCATTTATACATACAATCACTCTATGCTATAATAAAATATAAAAACCTTATAAAAATTACTTGATTCAATTACTCCAGCATATCATTAAATAACTTTCTAGGAAGATCCAACCGAATAATATCAAATCGAAACAGTACTATAGTTGTCAACAAATCAATTAACATACTACATACAATACTTTAATTACTTTAATTTTATCTCTACTGAGGATTTCGTAATAACCACTTCGTGAAATTAAATACTGTTTACGAACTGAATCCTACTGCCTACTGTGGAAGGGCTTACGCAATACGTAACGTTTTTCCCCTTCCACTGCAACTGGACCGATGCGATAAGTATAACCAGTTGTTTAAATAGAGGTCACAGTTCGACAATCGCTTCGCTATCACTTCGCTAGCGCTACAACGCGTCAGTTGTGACGATGTTTTGGTTGTTACAAAAGATACATAGATGAAATAGAAGGTAAGAATCAATTTGGTAATCACCTAATTTAAATAACATTTCAAGGCCAATAATCAATGAATTCGAAAAAAAAAATGAGACATCTTAAATTACAATTTTTTTAGTGATAATCATAATTTCCTTGTAACTAACTCATCTTATCTTCACTTTTAGGTTAAAACTAATAATTATCATAGTCAAATCCACTGTTTTATTTTAAAGAGAGTAGATTGGTGATTAATAATTGCGACTAATGTTGTTTTCACAATATTAAATTACTTGAAATTTACGGAAGTGTTTTTGACTGTTTCAGATGAGACGTAATAGTGATAATGAGCCAGCATTCTATGTTGTTCATTTCATAGCACGGCCTTTTGAAGAAATTGATGATTACGTGTGCGTGCCGTGCGCTTGGGTGGTATTACGCAAAGCGGCGAATGACAAGACCGTTGCAGTTGCTTACCCTAAAGACGAAGATCCTTTTGATACGAGAGATCGCGCGAAGAGGAAAGAGCGATACCATGATGAGTGGAGATTTTATTTGGCCACTATCAAACATGAGTCAAGTGAGTTTAATTAAATGTATCAGTTAATAGATCGTGCGTTATATTATTGAAGTATATTAAGATTCAGAACATCTCATAAATTAAAAGGATTTTTTTTTTCAGATTCTTACAATGAAGCAGAATTTTGGATCGCTATGAGAAATTATTATGGACCTTTGCTTGAAATAAAATCAAAAGTAACAGGTGAGAATCAAATTATTTTATCAGTGTTCACAATTGAATTTTAACTGTAAATACATTTTTGAATACTACATAATTTAAATTCCAAGCATTCCAAATAATAATAATAATTTTTAATTTCAGATACACAACCAAAGTTTTCGAAATTGCGCAAATTGGAAAATTCTCACGCAGAAAAATCTTCTGTTGTTTCTCATGCTGAAGAAAGTACTGAACCAAGGTCTAAAACTCTGCGTACTGATCAAACCGAACATACTTTAAGCTCACCCGTAAAAGACGTAAGTTCTGCAGATAGACCCACAGCTGCCCAAAACTTTACGGGAAGGAGCCGTCAGATGAATCTCAAATTTATTTTAGAGCAACAAATGTTGAACAACTTTGCTACCCTCTTTACTCAAATGCAGTCTACTTTTCAACATACGACTGATATGTACCACACCTTACAGAGTTCCGTCCACGATACTGGCAGGATATACAGTAAGGTTAAAGATGCCGTC
Source organism: Colias croceus (assembly GCF_905220415.1). NCBI lineage: Eukaryota > Metazoa > Arthropoda > Insecta > Lepidoptera > Pieridae > Colias > Colias croceus. The sequence continues at coordinate 2,362,190 of NC_059552.1, read as the reverse complement.
AAAGAATTTAACACAGCGGGAAACGCAGCTAATAATGCAAGGAGCCGTCAGATGAATCTCGAATTTATTTTAGAGCAAATGTTGTACAACTTTGATACCCTCTTTACTCAAATGCACTCTACTTATCAAGATACGACTTATATGTACAACACTTTACAGAGTTCCATCCACGATACTACCAAGATGTACAAAAAGGTTTTGGGTGCCGTCGAAGAATTTAACACAGCGGGAAACGCAGCTAATAATGCATCTCCTTCGAGCAACCCAATACTAGATGTGGAACATCTAGTATTGGCTGAAGAAAGACGCACTACAATAACAGCGAGTGCTAGTTCTAGTAAACAAGATCAACATAGTAATGATGTTGCTAACAAAACGCCGAAAAAAAACCACATGAAGTTGTTCCGTTTCGTTTTACCACCGGAATATGACGCTTATGATTCAAGATGGACATTGAAGTATCCAACATATCTGCCAGGGCTCGTACAACTTGTACCTGAAAGCCATGTTTACGTCAATTACGATGAACTCAAATACTGTCAGCAAGTATCGAAAGATTGCCCATCATTAGCTAGACGATTATTAACAGAAGTCTTCAGCAGAAATGCACTGAGTGTTTGTTCATCAATGAGTGAAACCGCGAAGGCTTCTAACAGTGTCGGCTCTAATATAAGGCCAGATTTAGATGACCATGCGTGTTCGGTACTGTTGAATTTTGTTATAGAGCATGGACTCCAACGTGGCTGGAATACTGATCTAAAACCTATCATCGATATGTTACACAGTAAGACGCAAGAGATTCGGTTCCAATTTGGTATAATGGTTGAATGTTGATGACACAAATTGGGCCTATTGCACTTCAATGGGCATTTCATGATTTTGTTTTGTAAGGAGAGTCCCATCAGCGAAGCGGAGTAAAATTGGTTTGCAAGATCAAATTTGTCATGTATTTGCAATTACATGCTATTGTTTTACTTGCCCATTACAGAAAGATTTAAGTGTTAAAATCTATTCAGTACGTTGGTTAAAACCTTTATTATTGACTGAATGTCTGCTCTTTAAATCAGCCAATAAGGTTATTGACTAAGGGTGTCAGTCAATAACCTGATTAACCGTCAATATTGACTGGTTCAGGGTTTTGACTGTAACACGTATTTAAACTAATGAAAAGGAAATTGAATTATGAATATGATAGAAAAAGATTGGAAAGGACCAAAATTAGATTTTATAAACACTATTCTAAATTTTTGGCGTATTCGCAACTATATAATATCTCTTGCGCTTGTAAGTTGTATGGGAGATTCAGTCGGCTGCTAGGTCTCAAGGGTGAAGCCTGTGAATATCAAACAATGAGCGAAAAATAGACACTGCCACTATTTTATAGTGAGATTTTAGAAATCTATAATGTAAATAAACTGGTCAATGAGCTTAAGAATATATTATATAATTGTGATATTTAGTTTTTATAGCATTCAAATGTTTATAAATATAAATTTTTGAATAATAAAATCACTAATCAGTCCATCATTATATTTTTTTTATGTTGTAGGAATTATTTTGAAATTATCTGTCACATCATGAGAATTTGTTATAGTTATGTGAAGGCTATGTGTAATGTATATTGTAAGTATAAATAATTATTGTAACAGGTGATAAATTATTAAACATCGTTATATATGTTGAATTTATATTTTAGGTTTTATGGCATTCAAATGCTTTATAAATATAAATTTATAAAGAATGGAAAAAATTCGATCACGCGGTGTGTCCCTTAAGACACATAAAACTGAAAGAATAGAATAAATTCGATTGCTCTGGCGGGTCACGAGTGGCTGAGTTTGTCAAGCATCCGCCCCGGAATGGCGCGAAGGATGCGGGTTCGAGTCCCGCCTCGTGATCGAATTTTTTCTATTCTTTATAAATTTATATCGTTATATATTTCATTTCTGCATAATTTGACTTGTACGTTTTAACCTTTTGACCGCCAGAGCAAAAACGCATCGCCGTGCCCTCCACGCCAAGCCACAAATTCAATGAGATAACCTTGAAAATAGTAGGGAGTCCAAAATGTTATCGATAAACATAATAATTCACGTCTGAATATTTGAATAAACAGCTTATAACACAAAAATAATATTTATTTAACCTCATCTCCTACTGTAAAAACTTAAGACCACATTTATAGCAACTATCAACAAAAAAAATCAACCTTTTGAGATACAAAAATACATATAAAATTGCAGCAAGTTACAGCACTATTCTCTATCAGTAACGCCCCATTGGCATGTATACATGCCAATGGCGCGGGCAACCATCCTTTTTTTTATAATCTCTCGCTTCTGATTAGGGATGTGTAGCTGTATATTATTATAACTTATCGAGTTTATTTATTAAGTTTATATGAACTATAGGTATTATTGTGGAGTGTTTATTTGTAAATATCAAAACAACTATTACCTTTAAATAAAGGGAATTGCATTAAAACTACATATTTATTTTCCAATCATTTAGTTTAATACTTGAGTTATTACAAATACTAATTATATGTAGGTACCTATTTAGGTCAATTACCATATTTTGATATGACATAGCGACAATTTGTATCATAAGAATATTCTAATAAAGGCACTGATTAGACTTCATCATCATCATCATCAGATTTCAAGTACCTACAGATTTTTAGAGATATTTATACATTTTGGGTCTAAGCGAATTTTTATCATTACATGGACAATAAATATTATGCTAGAACGCATACATTGTGTTTGTGACGATAAAATAAAAAATAATGAAAAATCAACAATTGTATATAATTATTATGCTCATTAATAGCCTTGTACTTATTTGATTATAATATTGGTAGATATCTACTCGATAAAATATTTTTACAACTTTCCGCACTTAACAACACGGCACGCGCTTACGACGTCACCAGTCCGACATCTATTCATGTCAATGGCGCAGAAGGGATTGCATATCGATACTGTGCTAGGGATGCGCATGATTGGCGAAAAGGAAAATATTCAAATCAACAATATCCACAATATAGACAATATGGTATTATACCAAAGAATGTAGTATTTACCTTTTTTCTCAGTGACTAAGCTTATATATTTTTTTTGTAGTTATTACAAAAATTAAGCGAATTAGAGTAATTTCGCTGAAATTTTAATGAAGTTACTTGAATATTACACTACATCACTAGTAGGCACGTATACATGTCATTGGCGCGAGAGAACATGCTTTTTTAGCCATTAATTAAGTTATTTTTTGTCATCAAATATTTGAATAACTACTTGGCAATTTTGTTTACTGTGTACAATTATGTAATAACTGGGGATTCAGTTCATAAACTGTATAAATAAAACACGTAAAAGTAAAGGTTTAATATGTTTATTTTGTATTTATCTATGATCTGTTTCTTGGCATGTATAGGTGTCGTTGGCGCACAGGGCACGATTGCGCATGACATCTATAGATGTCATTGGCGTTCAAAAGGTTAATTGACATTGTTTAACCTTGACCTTGAAATATGAAATTATGATAAAACTGGCTTTCCGCCCGCGGCTTCGCCCACGTTTTCAAAGAAAAACCCGCATGGTTCCCGTTCCCGAGGGATTTCCGGGATAAAACCTATCCTATCTCTCAAGTTGGATCGAACTGCACATGGTGTATGAATTTTATTATAATCGGTTAAGTGGTTTAGGAGTCCATTGAGGACAAACATTGTGACACGAGATTTTTATATATATGTTACCGGAAATGTATGTAATCCGTCATTGTATACAATTCCTAGGAAATGTATGTAATTCCTAAAATCACACGGAAATGTGTGAAATAAATTATTTTATACACATTGCCTAGGAAATCTATACATTTCCTAAATAGCAATCGGAAATGTAAAACATCTAAGATATTGGAAGGTACGCGGGTCGATGGGGGGAGGGCCGAAAATTCGTAATCTTTTTGAAGGGGGTGGGTTAGGTTAGGTTCGTGTTTTTTCAAACCAGATAGAAATAGGAGCCCCACGAAGTGGGGCTCCGTCGACTCACGACCTCTTTTTGTAAAATTTTGGAAAATGACGAATTTCGGCATATTACAAAATGCCGGCCGTTTGTAATACGGCGGATTATACAATCCGACTGGGACGTGTACAAGGGGACAGCGGGACGAGGGGACTGATTACTTACGGTAAATGAAAATTTGATTTGATTGAATATAAGTTGATTTAAGAAATGTTAATTAGTAAGATAATATTATGAACATATTATTATTATTTTACGGTAAGACTGTTACCCGATACAGTGTTTTATTACAGAAATCATTTATTTTATATATTTCCTAATAGATACTATATTGGAATTGTATACAATTCCTAGGAAGATTATACATTTCCTAGGATATCTATGAATTAAATAGTTTATTAAACAATATTTTATACATTTCCTAAATGGTATCGGAATTGTACATATTTCTTAGGATTCCTTGATTTCATACATATCCGGTAACATATATAATATAAGATTTAATTTTCTACTTTTGTAATGAATACTAAGTGACAAAAATCAATTTAAAAAATAGCTTTTTAGTTCAATCATAGATCTTAAGCAATTAATCACATTTTACTTTGTAGTGACTAAATATTAGGATTAGAATTAACAACATTTTAAGTTTATTATTTTTTATTTATTTATTTGGTTAACCAACATTTGTTTACAATGATTCTTTAATATAATTATTACATAAAATATTATAGTTCTTGCGATAAAGTAACAAACATTTATTAGAGGTTAACACAGCATGCGCCAATTACACAGAGCTATTTCTTAAGAGTACAATACAAAATTATTTTTACAAAATTATTTTTAGTATTAAAAGAATAATAATTTTTAATTAATAGATGATAGATGATGATGACAACAATTTAAGGTTTCAATTTTTGTATATCCTTCACTATAGAACGGATCTAGTTGGGTGTCTAATCTCTTGCTAGGCATACCGCATAGCCTGTTTTAAGAGAGCCAGTCCCTTTCCTTAATACATCGCATCGTGGTCTTATAAAGGTAAAAATGAAAAAATAATTAATACAAAGGCAAAATTAAAAATAAAAGGGGGGATAGCCAACCCAATGAATGTGTGGTGTGTGTGTATGTGTATGTATATGTGTGAGTGTGGGTGGATGTGTGTGTGAGTGTTTGTTTTAAAGTTATTTTATTTTTTATTAATTAAATCAACTCCTCGACCTTTTCGGAAGTAAAATGTTCGATCACTATTACATTAAAATCCGATATTGATTGAATATATATTGTTTTCCCCAAAGTTTCTCTAAGTTCTCTTAGTTGTAATATTTGTAAGTAGTGACCACGATCACAACATGAACTTTCAAGCCCACAAAAAACACACAAAACCTAAATACGAAATACATATCGTGTTCCATATTTTTGTACCAACCTTAATAAAAAACAGAAAGGCATATTCATAAATAAAATATATATATTTACGCTACAGGAAACCCTAATAAATCCGGCATAACCAAAATCATTTATTAATTCAATGTAATGTACCCACTGAGAGCACAGGTGTGTCGAATTGTAATCAATTAATATTACTGCGAGACCAATAGAGCTCCCTGGAGGTAATTTACTTTGGCTTATTAGGCTCTGTTGCTCAGTACTATTGTTCCATTTGAGCGAATAAATTAAAATTTCTCCCCAGAAACCTGAGAATTTCGGAATATATTTTCTTATTGTTGGCTTTTAGTGGGCCATGTCGAAATCTCCATTTCTTTGTACCTTAATTAATAATAGTAATTTACGTTTCAAACACAATTTTCATCCCATTTTCTCGAGTTAATAATGGATGACAAAAATTTGATATTGCTTTTATTTTATTTGAAACTAGCGGTCCGCCCCAGCTTCGCCCGTGGTAACTACATATTTACGTTTTCTCTACATAAGAACCATCCTCGTACTTCAAGGAATATAATTAAAAAAAGAATTATCTAAATCGGTTCACCCGTTCACACGTGATGCCGTGACAACGCGAAACGGGTTTCATTTTTATATATTATAGAAGACATTGTTTATTTGTATTTCATTAAAATAACAACAATCTAAGCGTTGAAATTCAAACAAATAGAGCACTTAACCTATATAGATACACTTTTATATACCCCAGTACTTTTGATGCATGAAAAAAATATTATATTTCTATATAAATACGAATACGATACGGAAGCACTTCTAAAATATAACGGGAATATTGTTATTGAAACAAGGGAAATATTATAAAAGTTCACAAGCATTGCCTACGTAAAATAGATTGCAATAACCATAACATCATATCGAAAAGGATTATTATTTGGACAATGTCATAAGAATTCGGCAGAATATTCGCGAAAGAAAATATGTACATACGACATTGAGATAATATTACTACGTATGGAGGAGACACCACGAACAAAATCTGTGCGCCATTTTTTGCTCTAACTAAGTTTTAAAAATTATTATCTAGTTAGGTACTTACCGATGAAAGTTATTCCTTTGCACTTTTCCGTATTATTTGTGCAATATCGTAACACACACGAAGGCATACATATTTGATGCGTTTCACTTTAAAACAAATAAAAAATGAGCGTGCAGTTACGCCATATGGCCTATGTTGAGCAGAACATAAGTGATGTATGCGGTGTCGTCTCCATATGTATATCTCAATGACATACGATAAGCTTTTAACAATATATATTCAAGTTATACTATTTCTTATTCTACGAGATTACTAGAAACATTGAGAAGCACTTGGAGTTAATTTTAAATTAATTACGAAAATAGGTCTATTTAAGGAATACCTACGTAACAAAAAGAACCGAAATAAGTATCTAAACTTAACAAAGAACTATTTAACTAAAGAAATAGAATGCTATAAATATACACAGCATTCCTTATCAGCATAGAAATCTAATTTGTTATTTAGATTTCTATGCTTATCAGTTATCCGTTGAATATATAACTCAAGCAATGAAGAAAATGCTGAAACAACAATATATTTTTGTATTGAAAACTAGCTGTGCCCCACGGTTTTACCCGCATTGTTCCGCACCTATTGGTCTTAGCGTGATAATATACAGGTATATATTGACCCGATCTGTTAGTTATATTCATGAAAAATAAGAAGAAAATCCATCTAGCCCGTATGTATGATACAGACATACAGAGAATAATTCTAAAATCTATAATTTTGGTCATAAATATTCAATGTACCTACAGTTTTGACTTTCTTACGATTTTATTCTATGCATAGATAGATTAGACTCACCATATTTAAATTGTAAAGATTCGTGCGAAAATGACTTATTTTCTTATTACTTGTCTGTCCCGCGTTTTTCCAAAGTACCCACCTAGTTAACATTCCCTCCGGATTCTTTCGCGTCCGTTGAACTGGTTTCGCAATCTTGTTCATTCAATTTTATTATTTTGACACGACGCTCTGAATTTCAATGCATTTCTTTGTGCACGGATGCGTGAAAAAATTCAATAAACTCCCTTATAATTTTTTATAATTTAATGAGTTTATCTAGTTGGAATGTTTAAGGAATATAATTTATGAACATTGAGATAATATTAATATGGAGACGATACCGCCTACATCACTTATGTTCCACTCAACATACGTCATGTGGCGTAACTGCACTCAGTCGCTTGCTCGCTCATTGGCGCGAACGTCACGCTCATTTTTTATTTGTTTTAAAGTGAAACGCATCAAATATGCCTACGTGTGCATTACGATATTGCACAAATAATACAAAGAATACGAAAAAGTGCAAAGGAATAATTTTTCATCAGTAAGTAACTAGATAATAATTTTTAAAACTTAGTTAGAGCAAAATTTTTGGCGGGCGACATTTTGTCATAGATTAAAAATTTAAGATATGACATTGGGCATGAAATAAGTGTTGTTAGTAATATTTGGTGGCGTAAATTTTTATAGTATAAAATAATTATTTTACATATTTAGAAAAGCATAGACTGGTTGTTAATTGAAAAAAGGTGAAATCATGAAATATGAAAATCAATTACTCAATCACCAATTTTTTTTTGTTAATTGATTTTAATCAAGTTTTTAATTGATATTGTATAAGCTACTGACTTGAACGTATAATTGAATTATTATTTATTTATCTGCACTAATATTATAAAGAGGAAAACTTTGTTTGTTTGTTTGATTGTAATTAATAGGCTCATAAACTACTGGACCGATTTTGATGAAAGGAGAATGCCCATTTTTGGTACTGGTTTTTCTCATGCATCAAGACAACAATACTATTAAAAAAAATCTCGGCAATTTAGAGGCCTTCTTACCATCGGAAAATATATTTTGAACAGGGAATGTTTTGTAAAATCTAATAAGACATGTAATTGTTTAGATCCGTTATTATATAGATTTAGTGTCCATTACCGGTTACCACGGTAACCAAGCGGTAACTTTTTACATTTACTATGGTAAATAGCTAAATGTATTAATATCGATTATTGTTTTCATTGAATTACAAAAAAAATCAATTAACATAAAATCACTCTTTAAGGTATTGTTTATACACTGTAGGTTGTTTTAACAAAGATAGTGAAGTAAAATAATATAAATATGTATAATATATAAAAAAAAATATTATTATGACATAGCTTGGTAGGTAACCAGTTATTTCTTATTTGTTTCTTTCTTCGAATATGTAGTGAAAAAATGATTCAAACCACAACAACAACAACAACAACATGTAAACCGAATAAAAACTCAATTGGCATTTTTTAAGTATATATTTAGGTTTTCTTGAAATCCGTCCCGGAAGATTTCTGGTGCCTACCTACACTAGCCGATGAACAGATAGACTTTGTCTGAAAGCATAAGCTCTACGCATAGATTAAATATGTTAATCGAACAAGTGATAACTGCGTTAAAAACAACCGACTTCAAACTTGCACTTGCAAAATTTACAAATACCTACAGACAAAAATGCTCATAAAATAAAAACTACTGGGCCTATCCGAATAAAATTTTTATGGGACCAATTCGACACCATCCCGCATCGAACAAAAAAAGAATCACGTAAATCGGTTCAGAAACCTCGGAGTAATCGGTGTACATACATAAAAAAAAAAAAAAAAAATATACCGGCCGAATTGATAACCTCCTCCTTTTTTTTGAAGTCGGTTAAAAATAACCTTTGGACGATAAAATGTTACCTAAATCACACATAAACCTAACTAAATCGGGGTTATTTAAGTTTTGAGGTTATTTCACATTTTTCTCAATATCTTGAAAACCCCTGTTTTTATCACAAAAAAATCAATTGGTAAAAATCTTTTGAATATCGAAGAACCCTCCAAAACCACTCTGGCATTGACGCAACACTGTACTGTGGTCCATACTTTCATGGGCATTCTCCTTTGGCACAGACAATCTCTTAAGAAACCCTGAAGAAGTAACCCTGAGAAAGAACATAGGCTACTTTTTATTGCGAAATATGTGCCACGGGCGAAGCCGGGGCGGACCGCTAGTTCAGAGATAAGTAATTAATATTTTTTCTATTCAAGGTTTCCATGTCTGGGCCGTGAAGAAAGGGAAAAATTATTTTTTTTCTAAAAAAGGCTCAATTTGTAAGGAATAAAACTTCCCATAGCCCTGACTGAACCTAAAACACGAAAAAAATTAAATTATTCCATATGACGTCACTATTTACATCATCCTATATTATATGCCAGATATTGTTAGCCCCGCGTAGTAAAGTCAGTTTATAACTAAAATAAATATTAAGTAAGTACAAAGAAAATTTCAAGTCAACGTGCATGTAAGGAGTGGCACCCAATAAAATAGACAGAATGAAACAAAGTGTCGCCTCTATAGCGGTGAGTCAGTGACATCGCATAATCTATGACTGTATATCCGTCATTCGCGCGCCCCGCGCCGCCGCGCTTGGCGCACAGATTTTGTTCGTGGTGTCTGCTCCATATTAATATTATCTCAATGTTTATGAATAGAAATTTAAGTTAACAAATATTTATTATGTGTAAGAAAATTTTCCGTTATGTATAATTATCAGAAGCATAAAACTTTCAAAGGATTTCTTTCTTTCGAAGGCAAATTGTTTTATTTAAAATACACAAACTAGCATTATATTAATGGACTCACGTTTTGCGTTTTCATTCGGGGATATTATCTCAACTAAACTGATCTCTCAGGAACGAAAATGGTCTTTGGAAATAAATAATCTATGAAATTAGTGTTGATAATCACATAAACACTTAATAATTGCGGTACCACTTGAAAGAAACTAAAATATCGTTTAATAAAGTGAAATATATTATTATATTAGAGTAATTATTTCATTTAAATTTTATTTCTAAAAACAGAACTGAAAAATAAATTTACTCTGTGATTAAAGATTTACCATTGTGATAACCATGGAGAAAACATAAAATACGTAATCGATATGACTTGGAAATAGCCCTCTAAAATGGTTTAAAAGATAATGAATGAATGAGAATGAATGAATGAATAAATGAATGAACCAGAGCTTTATTGTACACACCAAATTAAAGACATTACATAAAATGAAATATATATAAATATATATAATATAACATAATATGCACAATAGGCGACCTTATGGCTACAGAGGCATCTCTTCCAGGTAACCCAACCAAGGAAAGCAATGACAAAAAGCGAATACAGGTACATGGGCGTAGCTAGCCATGGGCTCAAGGTGGGGCAAAAATAAAAAAAATAACCCAAATCCAACACCCAAAGTCATATCCAGGTCTTCGAACCTCAAATGCCGGTGGCACGGCCGGCGGCTGTGCCGCCGGCATTTGCGAAGGCATTTGCGAAGGCATTTGCGAAGGCATTTGCGAAGGCATTTGCGAAGGCATTTGCGAAGGCATTTGCGAAGGCATTTGCGAAGGCATTTGCGAAGGCATTTGCGAAGGCATTTGCGAAGGCATTTGCGAAGGCATTTGCGAAGGCATTTGCGAAGGCATTTGCGAAGGCATTTGCGAAGGAATTTGCGAAGGCATTTGCGAAGGCATTTGCGAACGCATTTGCGATGGCATCTTCTTTACCTTGAAAACTTTTTTATAATACTCACTTTATTCTGTGTAATATTTTCTGAAAGTTTTTTTTTCTAAGGCCCATATTTTTTTGAGTTGTAACTCACGTGACACGTTCTATAGAACGTGAAACGTAAAACAAAAGTGAAATTGGATAAGATAGTGGGGTAACTAACTGTACTACACTAATTTTTCTTACAGTTCATGTAACATAGAAGCCTCAGCTATTTTCTTTTTTCGTGTGTAATTCGTTATTCGAATTATTCTTATTCAAAACACCTTATTGTTCACCTACCTCATCACGAAATAGATCCAAAATGTGTCCCTATCTTCAGCCGTTTGGTCGCTGGGCGTATGACAATTATTTGTTAATCAGTCATTGTAGAGGTAAATAATACTATTGTAGGTAATCTAAGTACTAATGTTTTGGTCTCATTTTCTATGTCGACTGTCGACTTTCGGGAATCGAGTATGAATTTTCTTACGGATATTAAGCTTAGTAGTTAGTACCTGGATAATTCAATTTTTAGATTTGGTTAGGTACCTTCCAGGTCAAACCCTGGGTGGGGCAAGCGCCCCACCCTGCCCCACCATGGCTACGCCCATGGGTAGGTACCTGGTGGTGTGTGTGTGTGTGTGAAGTCGTGAAGCACTGAAGCAATAAAAAAAATTTATTGTTTGTTATTGATATGTTTATTGTTTACATGTAAACAACAACATTCCCATAACTATGGAACGCCCGAACAGGACATTATTAATTCTACGAATTCTAAACTTCAACCAAATTGATTGAAGATATGAATTGTAAGCGGAAACGAAAAATACAGTGCGAGTTTTCGCTTTTTTATTAATTTTTAGGGTCCCACGGCAGAGCAATCTAAAATTTCATATAGTATAATTATATATATATTTTCCTATAATACTGTACCTTTTGAATCCTGTTTACATTATTCCTTGTTAACGATTATTGTTATATACCTGTAGGGAATCAACATTTCAATTATTCTCCATAACATTGCGTAGTAAGTATAAACTATATTAGACGTTACGTAGCTACATGTATATTGTTGTGCAAACAAGCTAAACACTATTTATAATCATTACAAAATAAAATATATCTTTAAAAAAAATAAAATCACCATAAAATAGCATAGTATTATGCATAATCGAACGACTTTTCCTCTCAAAAGCTTTTCCAGAAATCTACAGAACCCAAGCGTTCAAAGCAAACCCACGCTTTTTGTACGATTGCCACAGTTTGAACAGGTGCAACAAAGGCGAACAAACAAACACGTACAATTCAATAATCCGAATGTTATTGTACCGTTCAGTTCGTCCGATGTTATTTTAGCCGGCGCGTAATATCCACTGATGTTTACCGTGGTACATTAACACGGTAAATTGGGGACAATGATAACATCGCTGTTTGAACGGGACTAATAACGTGATGGATCCGCGCATTAAAAATGTTTGCGGGATGATAATCTACTGCTTAGATATTGAAGTTGGGTGGAATTTAATTGTGTGTGTTGAAAAGCGTAGCTAACTGAAGAAAAGTTCGGTCCCAAAATTGCATATACATTAATTACCTATTTTTTAGAAATTTGTTATATTGGCGGCTTAAAATCCTACCTGTTTTTTCAGAAATTTATTACATAATAAATATATAAACGTAAAATAAGTGACTTACCTAATACATCATACACATTTTCAGAAAGCATACCAAAATTATTGTCAAACATACAAACATTATGTATCGTATTATTTAAAGAAAGTTGAGGCGACGCCTAATGCCGTATCAAGTATCATACGCGAAACAATTGTCTTTATGAAAACCCACTTTAGTCTGATATATCGTGTATTGTTTTGACGTTTCCGATATTTACAGAGAGAGAGAGAGAGCGGGAAACGTTTTCAATATTAAATCTAACGTCACGAAGTGGGCGGATATTTTTAATAATACTCTGTCTCAAATAGACGTCGAAGAAAAATGATGTGATAAATTTGCCATTTAGAACAAAATGTGGCTTGAATTTTATTTTTCAATTACCTACCCTTGGCTTTGTTTTCTATCCTGGCTGTGAGGCGAGTCTTCGAAGTAGGCTATGATTGAATGGGAATGGCTACAATAAAATTAAAATAACCAATTTTTTTTTATTTTTTCACGTCAATAGCATAGTCCGACTTACATTTTCGTGTCGTATCTCTATGTAATAAGATTTCATAGATAACAGGGTTACAGGGATAAAATTCCCTTGTGAGTATAGGTTTATATTTTACATAAAAACACATGGACAAATATGTATATAGGTCTATGCCAACAAAATTAAAAGTTAAGATCCTAACTTTTAATTGTGTTGTTTTAAGAGCTTTGCACAAGCCTACCAAGCTTATAGTGTCTTGGCAGACACACGCAGGAACAAAAGCCATCTTACCTACTATTAATATTGACATTTGTTCGACATAGTAGGTACCATAGGTACTATCATTTGCTCCCGAGCGACCCTGGGGCCTTAGCCAAACGTCAAAACGCCAAGGAATAGAATACGCTATCGATAGAAATTGACATAAGCGTATGATGTTTTGCATAAGGATTCGGTCACCCTACCAACGACAACGACGACCACGAACAAAATTTTCATCCAGTCGCAATTAAATAAAATTGTGCAAAACACAATTAAAAATGAAATTTAAGAATTTCCTGTCGTATTGGTGTTTGGAAAAAAAAATGTTGAGATCAATGGATAAACAAACAGGATTTTCATAGAAACGGTGGCTCCTAGAAAAAAATGTATTTAATCTTTTTTATAGATAATTAGATTATATACAATTTTGGTTCAGGTGATTGTATGATAAACTTACCGTCTCGGCGAAAATCGCAAAAAACCCTATTTCTTTTTATTAATTGACCTCGAATTTTTTTATTCCTGATGTACCAGAATGACGGGAGATTTTAATATTGATTTTGAACAAATTTCGGCAAGATTGGAACTTTGGTCGTGGTCGTCTGCGTCGTTGGTAGTGTGATCGAACCAATACCAAAATGTCATGAGCTTATGTCAATAATTAGCGTTAGCAGTTTCTATTCCATGGCGTTACGTACGTTTGTCTAAGGCCCCTGAACTCACTATAAGCAAATACTACTTACCTACACAGTCCATAAAATTCCGCGTCAAATCACAAATGTCATTTGAAAAAATTTAATTTATTTAGAAATCCGTTGCATTTCAGTTATGATTTATTTTAATATGCCTGACTCTTGCTTATTCTTTAAATGCATACCTACACTTTTACTTTACTAGATTTTAAATTCATTTCGATTAACCTATGACGTCACAAAATGGCGCCAAAACAATCCTATTCTTAGTTGTATCGCAGTATTGTTGCGTATTATACTCCCGAAAACCAATAAGTGCTACTCGATCGACTCGTATTACTTTTCGGTTTGATCGGTTGTATATACAGATACAACCAGTAGGGAAACTTCATACAACACGTTCGAAATAGCTCACGCACACAAGCAAGCGTGTCTTAGGGTGCTGTAGTCGTGTAGCGTGTCGTAGGGTGTCTGTCAAATGGCATAAATACTCATAAGATTCTCGTAAACACACTTGTTTGCGTGAGCCATTTCGAGCATGTTGTATGAAGTTTCCCTACTGGTTGTATCTTTTTATTGTGAAATTACTAGTATTGAATAACATTCTTGTACAAGTATTACCTTAACTATTAGCATTGTTTGATTTCGCGTATCGCTATTCGGTTATTGTTTAGGAATCGGGTCAGGTCAAATTTTGGTATAGTAGAGTATGTAGTTTTTTAGCTTTAGTAAAAGTGGGTGAAAACATTTGTTATATTCAAAAAAATCATCACATCACGATTACAAAACCTGCGTGAAAAATGTTTTCCAATTATAATTTAATTTGATATGTTCTTTAAAATAATTTAGTTTTATCTGTATAACAATGCATAATTCTGAAATAAATGTTAACAAACGTTAATCAGAAATAAAAAACGCGTAATCATTTGTTATTCTCTCGAATCTTATCTTTAAATTAAAGTAAGGAAAAAGTTAAGTAAACAAGAAGGATTAGGAAATTAAGGCTGCATTGCTTTCACTCACCGCTCCAAACACGAACCGAACGTAATCCATTTTGTTTAATAAAATTTTACGGTATTATGTAATTTTACGATATCAATTTTTTTATACTTTGGTATTTAATTACTTTTTTTGCTATTAGTTTATTAATATTGTTAGCGAACAGTTCTATCTTTGGTTAAATAACAAACGTAATCAGAAAAAGCGTAATCATTTGTTTATTCAAAAAATTATCAATAGTTTAGAAAGATTAATATTGTCACACCCTATCAATGGGTGCAATGGTAAGTAATAAATTTATCATTTATGATAATATTTTTGCTAATAAATATAATATGATTTGATTTGAATTTGAAAAAACATAATGGATCTTAGCTCCATTACTACCATAACATACAGTGAATGTATCATAGACATTCAAACTCTCTGGAATCTGCGACTTGTCTTTAAACAGTACATTACTCCCGTAAATTGCAGTGTAATGTTGCAAAATTTCCTTACTGCGAACATAAATCGTGTGCAGATTAAATAAAGTGTATTCAGAGGCGTTGGACTGTTATCCCATCATAATTTTGTATTCTTGCAGCCAAACCGAGCGAGCCAGATCGTTCGGGTAATGATTTATCCCCGTGGATGCCATTTTTATGCGATTAAAGGCGACTTATAATGATAAACGGGGTTTTTTTAACGATTGTTTAACTGCTATTGTGGCGCATGCGACATTGACATATCTGCGTACTATCATACTTCTTTAAATTAATTATAACTGGGACCTCTGATGGCACGTTAATCTGTCAATCTTGTGAGGAATTTTTATTAAATTTAATTTTTATTGCATTTATGTCATATTATAAGAAGTACGATAGGGCATTTTATTTCAAAGTAATAGGTAAGCTAACCTTAAGTTGATACATATGATGCACAAGCTAATCCAAAATAATAATAAACTATTAAATTATTATTATATTTTAGTATGTTAGGCATAATATACTTAGATAATATAGTATGATGTTAGACATTGCATGAGATATTACGTATCTTTTCTCGCAAATACCTAGTTATTCTTTGCAGAGACCGGCATCTATGAACAAAATCTATAAATAAACTACAACGCTTTTTCAATTACCCTTGTACAGTCCATTTTAAAACCATACTGAGTTAATAGTAAACTTTATTTGAACTGCGAGACTAGCTGCCAACTGTTACCTTGTTATGCCGTTAAAAAGAAGATACTTGATTTTAGTGCTTTTCAATTTGTTCCTCCGCTGTGAACAAAGTGAATTAGGATATAGTCAGGCATGGCTGTAAAGACAGATATTTTATAAATACCCATATATTCATGGATACCTAAATGAGAATCTATACTAATCTATCGGTACTAATATTATATAGCTGAAGAGTTTGTTTGTTTGAACGCGCTAGTCTCGAGAACTACTGGTCCGATTTGAAAAATTATTTCAGTGTTAGATTCATTTATCGAGGAAGGCTATAGAGTCTATATATTATCTCAAGACCAACAGGAGCGGAGCACTGCGGGTAAAACCGCGGAGCACAGCTAATGTATTATATTATTGTGAGAGCTGATACGTAGTTTCAGTATTTTTTCGTTACAAAATTTTATTTTTAAAACTAGATCCTGACAAAGAGAAGGGACCTACGGGATAATGTTTACAAAATGTCTGTACAAATATAATCCATACTAATATTATAAATGCGAAAGTAACTCTGTCTGTCTGTATGTCTATTACTCAATCACGCCTAAACTACTGAACCAATTTGCATGAAATTTTGTATGGAGATATTTTGATACCCGAGAAAGGACATAGGCTACCTTTTATTGCGAAATATGTACCACGGGCGAAGCCGGGGCGGACCACTAGTAAATTATAAAACTATATATTGTGTTGTGTCTACTGTCTACGTGACTTTTGTATACCCTCTTATGTCTTTTTTACCTGATAATTGTTTTCAAAACAATACATTCCCAACTTACCTCAAACATATTCAATTAAAAACGTTATTAATTTCAAAAGTTCACAAATTGTTACCTAACACTTGTAAGACAACCGCGCCTCAGGAGTTATAAACAAGCTCAAGAAATATGACACATATCGTTTGTAATATCTTGGATACAAGCCCACATTAAAAACCAAACACACGATTATAATATTTACTGTATTGTAATAGAGATGACATTGGTGCGGAATAATTGACGATGTTGGCTGAACTTGTTTAAAAGAAGTTTAAACAAGAGTACTTTGTTTAACGTACATTCTGGCTGACAGATGACGTATTCAATAAAAGTTGGCTCATTCTACGTGACTTCATTATAAAGGCTCTGTAGCTTTTAAGTCTTACGAAATGCGTAGGTACTAATTTTATATTTTACTAGCTGCTCCGCGCGGTTTCACCCCCGTGGCTCCACTCCTGTTGGTCGCAGTGCGATGATATATAGCCTATAACCTTCCTCGATAAATGGGCTATCTAACACCGAAAGAATTTTTCAAATCGGACCAGTAGTTCCCGAGATTAGCGCGTTCAAACAAACTCATCAGCTTTATAATATTAGTATAGATTTAAAAGTGACTTGTGATAATTAATCAGTTGCTAGTTTTAGGTCATTATTGTCATGTTTAAATATGAGTTTTTTTTAATATTCTAGTATCTAAGGTATACAACCATACATTATCACTCATGCGTTAAGCACTCGATTGAAGTAGTGTTTGCAAAAAGCTGAATGAAAAATGAAGCTACATACCTAAATATAATTAAGTATACAAATATCGAATTATCGTGAAAAACATTGTTGAGCCACCGTGCAAAATTATGATAATTATAGATTCAGCTGTTTTTCCTTATTGAAAGAAATAAATAACTCAAATCGCATTTTCTATAATAATTAATTTTTTCTTCTTTTATATATAAGTAATACAAGATATATTATAAAAATGCTTTTAGACATGTTAACAACATTCTTCTACATTTTTAGCTAACGTTACGTGTATGAATTTTAATGAGGGTCAGCTATGTACAATAATGTCACTCACAGCCTCCAACGAGAGTAATAAAATGCCTTTTATTTTATAATTAACAAGGGGAGAATATCAGCAGCATTTAGTGAAAAAACCAGACTTTAACAACACGTCAACACCACAGAAATAATTTCAGAAAATTAAGCTTAGGTAAGTATGCTACTTCAGCTTGATCGCTTTGGCAAACACTTAAATCTATTTCCTTTTAATTGTATTAATAATTGTACTCTAGATAACATAAAATACAACTACTCACGATGAATATCTATAATCTTTCATCTATTTCTGTTACAGTCTATCATCTGTTCAGTATCAAACAAAGTCACTTTCTCTGTCCATATATCTCTATGTATGCTTAAATCTTTAAAACTACGCAACGTATTTTGATGATGTATTTTTCAATAGATAAGATTCAATAGATTCAAGAGGAAGGTTTTGGTATATTTTATATTAGGTTTTATACAAAACGGACGGAGCCGCGGGCGGAAAGCTAGTATAGTTACAAACTATATGCGAATCATCCATGACTTCCCGTCACACTTTGAAACAAATTATAATATTATAATTAATATATTAATACAAATAGTATTCACTAAGGTGCCTCATTATTTGGTCCCTGAAATTTCCATGCGTCATATAAATTAGGTCCCTTTATCTGAAACAAGATCGTGTCTCACGGGTTCTGCAGATTATTTAGAAGTTTCTAAGAGTTATAACACACATGTTATATACTTTTAAAGTAACAACGAAAATAGAGCAAAAGAACAAAAGTTAATACAGATTAATATTGTAATACACGCGTGTTGACAAGGCATTACAAAACATAAAAATAATACTGAAACTCATAAAATAATAAATCATTGTGTATTTTAAGTAAAGATTTGTTACTGTTTCTTTATATGTGAGAACAAAAGGAATACTAAATTTAGATTTTCTCATTACGTGCTATTATCACAACCACAGTCCACAGTCATAATCAGATAATATACTACGTGCTTAAAACCAACAAATAAAATGAACAAAAAGCAATAGAGAAAATTGGGCTAAGCAGACAGTTTTACGACAAAATGGCGGACAGCTAGAATTTGTTGTTACAATAATATGCAAATTTAGTAAACATTATTAGGTAAGTTAATGAGATTATTGTTTATGAGCCAATTAAACACTACGATACCAGTTTACGGCGTGTCGTAAACTGTCCTTTACTATCCCAGCGTCATTGAGATTGTAGAAAATCTTTAAATGAAGGAAAATACAATTTGAGAGTTAATTAATGTTGATTATGTTTACAGTTTACGATTAAACGGCAAATGTTGCTGAGAAGGTACCTATACTTTATTTTTCCCCGATGTGAAATTAGGTTTTATTGTATAGCTTCACGTTAAATTTTCAGTGAGCACGCAAATTATATAACTACTATGCTTAGATACTATGTTATTTAAAACTTTACAGTTTTATTTGTCTTTTTTATATAATATTTTAATTCGTTTTACTAAAAAGTAAAACTTCTAATATCTTTTTTCATTTAGATTGAATGAAGTATTCATCTTTTGTAATAAAATAAACAATCGCTTGTTAAGAATTATTCCACAGTACAGTCGAAAAAACAAAAAACAAACACGTCTAATTTTTAATAGATGAGTAGGTATATAAGGAAAATATTAGGTACATAGGAATATCAACTAAAATAACACCTAGCTATTTAACCTCAATGTAACCGCACCGCGGACGAAGTCGTGTCGCAGCGCTTTATCACAACACTTTAGATTTTATGAACGATAATAAATTGAACTTGGGCTAAAGTTAATTAAATTTACTTAAAACCCACCACTGGTGGATTAGATGAAAATTATTTCACAACTAACGAGCTTGCGCTAAATTTACGAGTGTGTTGTAATTTATTTGTAACGCGATTAATTTTGACTGGCGTGAATGGCTGACTAATGTTTGCATGTGTTTGATACTTATTAATTTTTATACTAGTCTTAAAGGTTATTACTACATAGTATATAACAATGCTTTCCGCTGTCTGTTTGCCTGTCCCTATGTATGCTTTGATGTGTAGAACTACGCAACGGTCTGTGATGCGTTTTTTTTAATAAGTAGAGTGGTACGCGACGAAAGTTTTATAATTTTTCAAGCTTCAGATAAAGCGGGTAAAGTCGTGGGTGGTAAGCTAGTAAAGTATATATTATGGGAGTACATTACAGTGTTAATGAAAAGGTTCTGATGGATCCAAATTTGTTAATTTTCTTTTTGTTACTATATCACTCTCGCGATGGTCCTAAATGGGAAAGTTTTAGACTAACCCTAATTCTATTCCCAAAGGAGAATAGACACTAGACGTAAAATGTTTTATTCCACAAATGTGTTTAGAGCCAGATTTATTTACCGCCATTTATACTATGCCGCCATTTTACTGAATCTTTGGATTAAAAAACGCTTGGTGACTTTTAAAATTATAGTTTTTCGTTAGTGTTTAGTACTTACCTCCTGAGAAACTAGAAAGGGTTTTCTGACAAGAATTTGCATTGTAGCTTCTCTGATAATAATAAAAAAGATCGTTTAATTATTACAAAGCAGTGTATGACATCAATATGAATTATACCTACTTATGTAGATCCTGATTACAATAACCTAAATATTCGTTTCAATCACGGAAAACACTCCTAAATTAGGTTTCGAAACTGTATATAGAAGACAACGTGGAAATAAAATTTTCCTGTCACATTCACTTAAATAAAAGATTATCCCAATAATATAATCTACGCAGAGCCGAGTGAAAGACGGTAGCCCAAGGGATAACAACATGTCAAATAAATCTTAACTTTAGCCAAAATTAATTACAATCCCAAACCAACCTTACTATCTTGAAATTCAAGAATTACTGACTCCCAGGAGCCTTGCCTTTGAAACACTTACACCGTGTTTCGCCATATTATTATAGTGTGACCATGTAAGAGTCCTTTACGGCATATAAAATGTAATTTCCTGACCAATTTGTTTATACATATTCCGTAACAATCTTGATATCTAGTAAAAAGCAAAAAAAAACGTAAAAGCGCCAATAACAGACTATCGATATCATATGAGGAAAGAAAATGTGTCGCGTTTTTAGTTTAAATTTCTATAGGCAATTTTCAGAATTTAATGTAATTTGAAGTTTTAAATTCTTTACTTCATGAAATTTAAACTAACTTCTTCGAATAGAATTATTAATAACCCATTATAGGTACTATAATAACCAACGCTTTTAAATCAAAAACTTTATAGAATATTAAAAGAAGTACCTATCACCTTGAAACTAAAGGCAGTAAGCGATGGGGAAGTATAATATTGTGGACAAAGAAAAAGTTACAGCTACTAAAGGGAGAGGCGAGGTTGGCAAAAAGTTACGAGGGTCCACACTTTTGGTTTCTATTTGTTATTAATATTCTGTCATTAATAAAAAGTATAATGCAAATCTACATAGATTTTATTAATTTTACTATTTAAGCATATAAATCCTTACAAGTATTGTTGTCCATGCTATCTTATTTTCTAAAGGCATACACGTAAGGAACTACATTTTCCATCTTTATAATTTGAAAAATCTTATCTTTCCCTTAACTTTATACCTGACGTTTTAAATAAAATAACCTTGAATCTTCTATAATACAAATAGAAAACATGATACTCATTAACCTGACATTTTCTTATCTCAAGCTAATTTCAATAATTAAGACCTTCAAATACAAACCCCTTTCAAAGAAAACAGTTTACATCCTAAAAGCTTTGTCACCACAACCAAGGACAGCCGCCCAAGATTTTATTACGAAAATACAAAGGCCAGTTCGCACTATGTTATACCCACATAATGGGACGAAGAAAACAACATCTTATAACTACTAACTTTACGATCGTATAATATAAGTGGATAGTTGACTTACATGTTATATATTTAGACAGAGATATAGGCCGTTTTCCTTGGGCAGTTTTTATATAAATAGTTGGGAGTGTAAGAGATTAAATTCTTGATAAAACCGCAATGAATCTAATGAAATCCAAGTTTTCCAGAACACAGAACTGTATCACAGGTTAGTGATACAGTTGTGAATTATACATATATGTATGTGTAGTTGTGTATATATATCATACATACATACAACTCGGCAAAATATTTAGTAATCATACTTAAATTTAATGTACATAAGCCAATATTATGATAAAAAATATGAGTAGTAAGTGGAGCATTTTGAATGGTCGACTATATAGGTAGATACGTGTCGCAGTCAACTAATTTATTTATTCACGATTTGCATAAGTGATAAAGTTACTCTAAAAATAATGAATTGCTAAAAGACCGCATTTTTCATGCACAAACTAAATCTTAAAACTATGACATATCACATCATTTTTGAACCATTTATACACCCCATGCATACAAGAGTCGCGTATATATTCTATGTACAGTATACCTATTTACAATGAAACTACCACCGTCACAGTATACAGTAATTCAGTAGCTAAGTATCTAGTAAAATTAAATCCTCTCACGACTCAAGATAATTAACTCACGACCGAATGCAATTAAGACAAGTAAATAGCTAATGCGGAGTGCATACAAGTGTCGATAGCAAGGACCTCTATATTCATTTATATATAAATTTTCAGTGGTTTTAATATAAATTATGTTTGTGTGACTCAGTTATGTTTTTTTGAGTGAAATGCAAGGGAAGTATTAAAACTTTAATTAATTTAACCAACTGAACTAACATTACATATTATTCTTATCTATTTGTAATAACTAGTAATTGAATTGGTAAGAAACCTCTTTATGGATATTTCTTTTCGATTCGATAATTTGGAAAACAATAAAACATATTAGTCATAAAGACAAAAAAATTCAAACTTTGGGGGAGGAAACAGAACAAAATTTTCCTCGCTTCAGTAGGTATGCTTCAGTTATTTTTTTTTTTCAAATTCTGATAATTTGCCATGCATTAATAATTCCCAAATGCCACCGTTCTGCTCTGGGACAATTCTCTTTAATAATGCTACGAATAATGTATAAGCAATTAAAAAAACAGTTAATTTAGTGTAGGTACATGAAAGTAGTTGTTTTCGATTTAATTTCAAAGTGATTTAATCGAAATTTAATAACCAACTTTATTGTTCAAATACTTGCAATGAATAAATAATAAAGTGTGTTCAAAATCGTGATAGTTTATTGTTTAAACTGCATATAGGTTAGTACTTAATATTTCACAAAGCTTAACATAACACAAAACTTTGTTGAAATTTTACAATATCATTTTAATAATAATTGTTAAAACGTATCAGACTAAAATTTATATTGCATTATATTATTTATAAACTTAAATTAATTAAATTCAACGTATAAATTTAGTTCGCAAACAATCTGAGGATTTTATTTTACCTACTTTTATTAAATCGTCAAAAGCTCTCTATCTGAATAAAAAAGGGTTTTATTCAGATTCTATTGAAACATGACTTTTTGAAAACAATAAAATAATTATTATTCAACACAATAAAAAATAACTTAATATACATTCAGCTCATGAATAAAAGACGGCATTAAAACTATCTCATTATGAGAAAGTACAAAATTTTTAACTAGCAAATTGTCTCTCCAGAGTTTTGTAAAACGAATAAAATGTTTGCAAATTTATGAAGCGCACTCCACCGTATCTCAAATTCAGACCATTAATAATAAAAAAATATACCCACAGTTAATCTACTTAGCTGAAATTGAAAACGTAGCGGATCCTGTAAGCTAAGATTCAACTTTAAGTAAAATAGCATTCAAAAGATTTCGTATTCTCGTGTCGACCATTGGTTGGCATTAATGTCTATATAATATGATGTGTCTATGATGTTTAAAACTTATCAACTCTAATGCATTTGATGTGTATTAATCATTGAGTTAGACATATTATGGAGACGACACCGCCTACATCACTTATGTTCCGCTCAACATACGCCATATGGCGTAACTGCACGCTCATTTTTTATTTGTTTTAAAGTGAAACGCTGAAACGCATCAAATATGCCTTCGTGTGTGTTACGATATTGCATAAATAATACAAATAATACGGAAAAGTGCAAAGGAATAACTTTCATCGATAAGTACCTAACTAGATAATAATTTTTAAAACTTAGTTAGAGCAAAAAAATGGCGCACAGATTTTGTTCGTGGTGTCTCCTCCATAGTAATATTATCTCAATGGTATTAATCAGTTTTTATGAGGTTATTGTTTTTCATGAAATTCATAATCATAATAAATGGAAGTGCAAAATATGCCTATGTAGCATATTTAGATTAAATGAGAATCAAACTCAACATTTAGCCTACCACCAATAAATAATATAACAAGTAAAATCGTCATAACACTTTCTCCAATTAAAAGTATTTTACCCTCAGAATGTCATTTGAAATTCAATATGGCGGGCTTTGGCTTAAAAATTGTTCGTAATTAAGTCCGAGAACTGCCACAATATTCGCTCCTTCAATAAAAAATTCATTACAAAAAAATTATATTCTCAAAAATTAAAATGTCGTATTCGAAATACGAGATGGAAAACGTATTTAAATTAATGAAAGGATACCGAATTTAATATTGAAGGTCCTTTTAAATTTTGTCAAAAACATAAATAACCAAAATGACGAATTCACTTTGAAGAAAAATGTAAATGAAATGAAAAGGGCGCGCCTATTTAAGAGTAATTTGTAATCACCATTTCCTGCATATTTTAAATACCTGAGATACCTACTACGACTTTATCCTTCTAATACTGCGTAAACATACTGAATAATTAATCTATTTTCTAAAGATATGTGACAATAGAAAACAAAACAAACGTTTATTTATAAGAACCTCGCACGTGGAACATGATGTTTGTGTCTTTGAACCGGGAAAATCTTTAGTCTCTTTTTATACGGTTGTCCGTATGTTCAATCACAAATAAATTAATATGTAATTCATGGCCAATTTTGTGAGATATACATTTCGCTTACTTATAAATTTCCAGTCTCTTGTCTAGCGATACACAGGTGCATACGTAAAAAATACTACGACGAAACACTGAGATATTTGAATCGTAGCCTTTATAATACGCAAATACCAATAAATTGCCGATATGTCGATACTAACCTTTACAACCAATCAAGAATCTCCTTTTCCATACAATTAAAAGGTATTAGGTTTCTACCGACGTACTTATACCTTTCTATATAAACCGCTAGATATTTGAACAATAAACATAGCCAGGCCTACATAAGGTCTGAATACCATAGATTCGGTGCTTGTCAACATAATACGTTTAGGGTAAACCCGAACAGCTTACAAGCATATAATCACTCGGTAAAGTAGACAGACGTCCAAAACAAGCCGCAGACCTGCGAAACCCGAAGCAATACAAATAAATAGCTTCATGAATTATGCGAGCTTGGTTTTGTGAGTATTCTGTGCAGACTTAAACCCTCATTCGTGGTATTGCCCGCAATTTATATAAGATAGTGCGAGCGGTAATGCTCTGCATTGATAAGGTTATTAACTCTTGGTGATTACAGTACGTTGAGTTATAAATGCTATATTAAATACGTACGCTTATCCTTGATCGAAACTTTTTCATCTGTACAACAAATAAATTTAATTGCATCGTCACTTTTATAATTATATAAAATTATGAAACAATTGAAAAGTTACAAAATATACATATTGTGTTTGTATTTAATGCAATAACGATTACAATACTTTATTAATGTAGTAACATGGAATGAAACTGTACACATAAATATGACTGCAAATGTACACTGAACCGTACACTAAAAATCATTTGTTTGCACTACACTACACTACTGCTATTATATTTTGTCAAGCATCCTAATAAATAAAATTACTAAATAATTTCCCGCCACTTTCTTCTAACATAACAATCTTCAAAGATCCCGCGAACTGCAATAAAAGAACTCGTAACTTAAACCATGTAAACTCATCAATGGCTCTTAAAGCTCAATCGATTTAACGAGCGAAGGGAAAGAAAAATGCGAGGAGGAACTAATTTGATCCGATAAAACACAGGTTCGATTGCAATCTACGGAGATACGACGCTAATGTAACATCGTCAATACCATAAATTTGTTTCAACTACAGGTAGCTCCCTCCCCATATTAAAATGTAAATCACACGGCCGATTTAATTTCAGGCTTGGAGTAGCATGTTCGGAGGTAATGCAGAGGTGCTAGCGGATTATACCAGCCATTTAAACTTTGTTTACTCGACTATACTAGAAGAGGGAATCATTGATTGAATGATTTTCAATGTGGTTCCTTCCTGTATCAATAATGTCAAATAAAAAAAACGTTTGAGAAGTTGTGGTACATTATTCTTACTTCCATGAACGATGCTGTAGACTTGATAAGTATTCTGGTGTTTAACTGTAGTACAAAATAGTATTTACAAAACCGTTCATATATGCTTAACTAACGAATTTCGGGTTGCATGTTTTGAGTCACATACCTAAGCGTTTGAACATCTAAAATTTTATGCAGCTATAATTCAGATCTATCACTTTCTAACGACACGTGAGCTCATGTTCACACATCAGTTTATTGCATTATCAATTTATGCTGATGGCGCTTTTAGATATTTTTAGTAGTTTCGATGTAATTTTGGTAAAAATAACATGCAAAACTCTCTTCTTTCACTCTACATTGACTCATCTTCACATTATCTAAATAACTTACAGTTACTTCTCTAGACCTCAAAATTCTACGCATGAATATAATATACCTATAATATTATGAACTTTACTTGTCGGCCACATATTTTAGAATTTATATGATGTACCAATATGCTGTGTTTTATGTAGTATAATTTATAAAATAAAAAATATACATATATTTTTTAAAATAATAGAAAAAATAAGATCTTCAGGCGGGATTCGAACCCGCGTCTTTCGCCATGCAGGGGCTTTAAAACTAAATATTAAACACCACAATGTTCACTTGTTGTAAGCCGCCATCTCCTACACTTTAGGCGTTGTTCACAATACATCGTAGCTAGTTGGCTCATCCTCACCCGAGGCGCGTATTACCGAACAAATTGCACTAAACTGCTGACCTCTTGAAATATTCACGTCGTAAACCAATCCGAATATCTTTATACTGGTACATAAAAAAAACACTTTCCTGTTACTATTATATTGTGCGTATTTATTATATTTAATGTTAGATTAACACTAAGCAGTTCTTAATATCTATTAAGTCGAGCTCTTGGTATAACCACAATATTTGGTGGTTCCAAATCTTCAGAAAGGAATTCCTTACTCCGTTCACTAATTTTGCCCAAATGATAGGTACTTACAGCTAAGATGGATACAACCACTGTTGAAGCAAATACTACTAAACCTATAGTCCACGGACTCCAAGATACATGTCCCTTATAATCTCCATCTCCATCATCATTATCATCATCATCATCATCAGAAATAACTGTAGTTGGATTAACTGTAGAAGGTGCCAGAGTAAGATCCCCATCCGTAGAATCGTAAGTAGACTGACTATATGCAGTAGAATCAGTCTCACTTGACGTGGAAGGATCATCGTCTGTTATATCCGTCCGTCTATATGTGATAGAATCTATATCTGTATATTCCAATTGTTGTGTAGTAGTATCAATATCTGTTGCAATAGAAGGATCTGTGGTACTTTCAAAACTATACTGGTCAGTTGAAGGATCGAGTTCTGGGTAACTTGTTGAATCTTTGGTATCGGAAGCTACAGTACTGTCATTATGTTCTGTGGGGTTAGTTTCTTTTATAACAGAGGCGTCTGTAGTAATATCGAAATCTGTAATAGTATTTTCTGTTTCACTTAGGTCATTAACCGGATCTACTGTCGTATCGAAGTATGTAGTATGTAAATATTTTAGTGTTTGAGTCAAATTAATAGATTAGATTTTTTTTATTTGAAATGATTAATTAATTCTCGCTCAAAAGAGCCTGGTCTTCCTGATTAAACAAATCGATCAGTTAAATGTGATATGCATAGGTATACTCATGAATCAAAGGTAAATTTACTTTTCTTTTTAACCGACTTCAAAAAAAAGGAGGAATTATAAATTCGGCCGGTATGTTTTTTTTTATGTATGTACACCGATTACTCCGAGGTTTCTGAACCGATTTACGTGATTCTTTTTTTGTTCGATACGGAATGGTGTCGAATTGGTCCCATAAAAATTTTATTCGTATAGGCCCAGTAGTTTTTATTTTATGAGCATTTTTGTCTGTATTTGTAAATGTTGCAAGTGCAAGTTTGAAGTCGGTTGTTTTTAACGCAGTTATCACTTGTCTAATAAAGTAATATTACTTTATATAGTTTTCTTCTTATTTTTGTTTTTACTAACTGAGCTAGAAAATAAAGGATGCCTAGCTAGAACCTCTAAGAACAGTAGGTATCAGAGATACTCTTGCTTTAGTATTTTTAATTACATAAAAAGATAATAATGTTAAATAATACAGTCGGCAAATTTGAATGCACTTATAATTATCATTTGCCAGATAAGATATAAATTACAGTTAATTTACAACTACCATTTATCGATAACAGGGAAGTACAATTAAAAGGAATTTAACCTTGAAAAACCGTTGTAGTTAAAAAACCGTACCAAATTATAATGGATGCAGAAAGGAAACAAAAAAATGTTTAACTTATTTATTTTTATAAGGTAACAAATAATAAAAACAAAAACGAAATGTATGAAATTGAATAATCAGCAGTGTTCCTAAATAATTTTTATCATTCCTTTGTTACATAAAGAAATAATAAATAATGAAATACATAAATAGTTAGTTCGAAAGCTATCTACTCGAATAACACATACATAAAATATGTACTGTAATATCGTTTTGATTCAATTTCATTCACTATTTGCATATACCTACATAAATAATTATTTTATGATTCTAATCTATTTACACAATACTTACTTTAACTCTTATTTAATGACAATGTTAAATGCAACAATCACATTTCACACTTCTTCGTGAATTCTCGAATTATCAATGTAAGATTTTGCAAATTAAATCTTAATATATATAAATCTTGTGTCACAATGTTTGTCCTCAATGAACTCCTAAACCACTTAACCAATTATCATAAAATTCGCACACCATGTGCAGTTTGATCCAACTTGAGAGATAGGATAGTTTAAATCTCAAATCGTTTTAGAGAAAGCGGGCGAAGCCGCGGGCAGTAAGCTAGTAGATACTAAATTAATTAATGAATTTCAGATCCAAAATGTTAATCAATAAATAGACTTAGCCATTATACCATTGATTCAATGCTCTTAGATCTGGCCAAATTTACAAGTCTTGGCAAATTTCTTTCATTGTCAATTGCAACTGTTTGTTGCATCGTACTCGTCAAGATTTTGGACGTGAAGCAAGCATATATTCCAACACATACAAGTCCTAACACACAAGCAGATGGTATTACGATCAAGGCTGTGTTCAATGGAGTCCAGAAAGTATACTCATCGTCGTCTATCGGACTTTCTGTTGTTGTTAACTCTGATGTTCCAATTTCTCCTACAGTTGTTATTTGATTTGTTGACGTCTCTGGGTGTATAGTATTTTCTGTTGTTAAGTTTACTTCTATTGTGGTTATATCAACGTTTGTTGTAAGCGTTGAAAGCAATTCAGGGCTTGTATCGTCTGTCGGTAAAGTTGGGGAGTCAGTTACTATCGAAGTGGTATATGTTGACTGGGATTCAGAGGTGGAAGATGATGCATCAGTTGTCGGGCCTGTGGTTGATTCTGTAGTCGAGGAGACAGTTGCTTCTGATGTAATAACAGAAGTTGAAGGGTATTCAGTTGAAACTGTACTAACAAAGTCTGTTGTAGAGGCACCGGGTGTAATTGTAGGATTATTTGTCGTTAATGTAGTTTCTTGTGAGGTTGTAGTGTCTGTTATTTCTGGAGAAGTATTTGAAGTTGAAGGTAATTCGGTGGTAGATACCACTGAGTCGGTTATCGTAGAAAGTTCATTAGTTGGTAGTGTTGTAAATTCTGTAGTAGAAGGAAAGTCAGTAACGTCCGTTGTAATAAAAGAAGTTGATGGTAATTCAGTTTGAATCGTTGTGCTTACAGACTCTGTCGTCGTTAGATCTGACATTGTTGTAGGATTGTCTGTCGATATCATTGTGCTCTCTTCTGTTGGGCTAGAATCTGTAGTCTCTGAAGTAATAATTGTAGTGGATGGAAAATCTGTTGGAAGTAATGTACTGCTAAAATCTGTCGTATATACGTCTGTCGTTGTTGTAGATTCATCTGTTGTTGTTGTGCCTTGTGTTATTGTTGTATCTGTTGCTTCTGTCGTGTATGCATCTGTCGTTATTGTAGATGCATCTGTTGTTGTTGTGTCTTGTGTTATTGTTGTATCTGTTACTTCTGTCGTATATGTATCTGTCGTTGTTGTAGATTCATCTGTTGTTGTTGTGTCTTGTGTAATTGTTCTATCTGTCGCTCCTGTCGTGTATGCATCTGTCGTTGTTGTAGGTTCATCTGTTGTTGTTGTACCTTGTGTAATTGTTGTATCTGTTGTTTCTGTCGTGTATGCCTCCGTCGTTACTGTAGGTTCATATGCTGTTGATGTAACTTGTGTTATAGTAGTATCTGTTGTTTCTTGTGTGGAATACGACGTCGATGGTAACTCAGTAATGATATTATCGGTCGTAGATATTACCGAGTCAGTTATTGTAGAAATTTCAATCGTTGATAGTTTCGTTGATTCTGTAGTAGAAGAAAAGTCAGTTATATCTGTAGTAATTATAGAAGTTGATGGTAATTCAGTCTGAATCGTTGTACTCACAGATTCCGTCGTGGTTATATATGGTGTTGTTGAAGGATGGTCTGTCGATATTGTTGTACTCTCATCTTTAGTCTCGGTAGTAATTGAAGAAGTGGATGGAAAATCTGTTGGAATTATTGTACTGCTAAAATCTGTTGTATATACATCTGCCGTTGTTCTGGGTTCATCTGTTGTTGTTGTAGCTTGTATAATTGTTGTATCTGTTGCGTCTGTCGTGAACGCACCTGTCGTTGTTGTAGGTACATCTGTTGTTTTTGTTTTGTCTTGTATTATTGTAGTATCTGTTGTTTCTGGTGTGGAGTAAGATTCAGTAATGGAAGGAAGGTCAGTAACGCCAGTAGTAATTATAGAAGTCGACGTTAATTCTGTCTGAATCGTTGTACTTACAGATTCCATCGTGGTTATATCTGACATTGTGGTAGGATCGTCTGTCACTATTGTTGTACTCTTTTCTGTAGGAAAATAATCTGTTGTTTCCAAAGTAGTAATAGATGTTGATGGAAAATCGGTTAGAATCATCGTACTGACAAAATCTGTAGTATATGCATCTGTCGTTGTTGTTGGTTCGTATGTTGTTGATGTATCTTGTGTTATAGTAGTATCTGTTGCTTCTGTCGTATAAGAAACTGTTGCTGATGTAGGTTCATCTGTTGTTGTTATTGTAGTTTGTGTAATTGTTGTATCTGTTGCCTCTGGCGTGTATGCGCTTGTCGTTGTTGTAGGTTCATCTGTTGTTATTGTAGCTCGTGTGATTGTTGTATCTGTTGCGTCAGTCGTGTACGCACCTGTCGTTGTTGTTGGTTCATCTGTTGTTTTTGTTGTAGCTTGTGTAATTGTTGTATCAGTTGCGTCTGTCGAGTACGCACCTGTCGATGTTGTAGGTTCAATTGTTGTTGTTGTAGCTTGTGTAATGGTTGTATCTGCTGCTTCTGACGTGTATTCGTCTGTTGCTGTTGTAGATTCATCTGTTGTTTTTGTTGTTTCTTGTGTTATTGTAGTATCTGTTGTTTCTGGTGTGGAATAAGACGTCGATGGTAACTCAGTGTTGATATGATCGGTCGTAGATACGACTGAGTCAGTTATCGTAGAAATTTCAATCGTTGATAGTGTCGTAGATTCTGTAGTAGAAGAAAAGTCAGTAATGTCTGTAGTAATTATAGAAGTCGATGGGAATTCAGTCTGAATCGTTGTACTCACAGACTCCGTCGTAGTTATATCTGGCGTTATTGTAGGATCATCGGTCATTATTGTTGTACTCTCTTCTGTCGGAGAATAATCTGTTGTCTCAAAAGTAGTTATAGATGTTGATGGAAAATCGGTTGGAATCATCGTACTGACAAAATCTGTAGTGTATTCGTCTGTCGTTATTGTAGGTTCATTTGTTGTTATTGTAGCTTGCGTAATTGTTGTATCTATTACTTCTGTCGAGTACGCACCCGTCGTTGTTGAAGGAGTATCTGTTAATGTTGTATCTTGTGTAATCGTAGTGTCTGTTATTTCTGGTATTGATGATGAAGGCAAACCAGTAGTAGATATAACATAGTCAGTCGTGGTGGATAATTCGACTGCTGGTGTTGAGGCAAAATCTGTCGTCGTAGGAAGATTAGTTCCATCTGTAGTTATAACAGAAGTCGATGGTAATTCAGTTTGGATGGTAGTACTAATAAATTCAGTTGAAGATGCGCCCGGCGTTGTTGATGGGAGATCTTCTATTGTTATTTTTGTACTCTCTTCTGTGGGAGAATAATCTGTAGTATCAGTAATAATTGAGAATGGAAAATCTGTTGGGTAGGTCCTTGTTATTGTTGTAAGATCATCTGTCGCTGTGGTAGGTCCTTGTGTAATTGTAGAATCTGTTAATTCTAGCGTTTCAGATGTTGAAGGTAATTCTGAGTTTATATTATTAGTTGAAGATATCACTGAGTCGGTAATCGTAGAATATTCATTTGTGGATGATTCTATAGTCGAATGAAGGTCAGTTTCGCCAGATATTACAGTAGAAGTCGATGGTAATTCGGTTTGAGTGATAGTGCTAACAAATTCATCTGCTTCTTTTATGCTAGTAGAAACTTGATCTATGTATTCTACCCATCGTTGACTTAAAACAATAGTCGTAGCATTATTCGTTGAGTGTGGGTTCTGTGTATTACCGATTTTATGATTCGGATTGTATATCTTCATTATGGACTGGTCCAAAACTTGTACCGTTAAAATATTCTGAAAAAAAAGAAAATTTCTAAAAACACAAATACAAAAAATACAATTTGTGGGTTAGGTTTCTATTGAAATGCGTAAGTTATAATAATTTTAAACGGAAAACATAAATAAATACCAACGTTTTATCAATACTTACTTGAAAATTAATGTCACTTTCTATAATCTTGATACTTTCCAAATAAGCATCTTCAAATACTTTATACATTTTAACACAACTATCGTAACACTTTATAACTACCACAGCGCCTTCACTTGACACATCCTCGAATAGTACGCCTATTTTATTCACATCACTATCAACTAAATTATATACTTTTGCAATATAGTTCTGAAGATCATCTGTAGTCACTAAATATTCACTAGTAGTTTCATTATTATTACTATTGCCAAAATTTGTGTCAAATTTATTATATTGATTAAAATCATTGTCAGACTGAGAAAGCACAATTATTAGCAACACACAAAACGTAATACTAATTTTCAGCATAGTGATATACAAATGAAGACCTAATAAGTTATTATTCAATAGTATGTAATAAATGTATATCTTGATTCAAATTATCTGATTCTTCATTCATTATCTTAGATAATCTATGATAACAATACCTTAGAAACTTTTATGTGACTTATCTGCCGCCTTACTTAAAATCTGTTGCCAATAATAATTTAATTGTACCCAAAATAGAATATAAACTACGATAAGCTTCTGATTCTTACACTGGTAAGATGCAAAATGATAAAAGTGAAATGAAAATTCAAGAAATATTATGTATTTAGGTACTATAAGAATCAATTTTATACTCAAAGTCAATTAATAATAATTATTGTATGCTATGTAGTTATAGTAAAAACATGAATGTTCCTTAATTCTGATCTTAATATCTTTGTATGTACCATGTTTTTATGCAATAAATGATTTATTTATTTATTTATTTATTTATAAAGATCCGATCGATTCAATCTATTAATAAAAATTAATTGAATAGCTTTAGAAAAATAAATAAACTACCATAATATGCTACGATTTTATTAAAAATACAAAACTAATTATCTGTACACGTGTATAGATTTATATATTATTATCCCACATAAATTAATTAATTTAGCCCCAATCTAAGTAAAGAATTTTTCTATTAATATCTAGCTGTGTCGCACGGTTTTACCCGCAGTTCTCCGCTCCTGTTGTCTTTAGCGTACCTAATCATATTATATTATAGTCTATAAGTTATAACCCTTCCTCGATAAATGGGCTATCTAACACCGAAATAATTTTTCAAATTGGACCAGTTAGACCTGAGATTAGCGCATTCAAATAAACAAACAAACTTTTCAACTTTATAATATTAGTATATATTTTTGGTGTACGACGGAAGTTCAATTAGTGAGTGATAATAATCTTTGCCTTTGATTATTTACTAATCACACGCATTAGAAATTAATTATTAAAAAATTGTTATAGATATAGTTAGGTACCGTGAATAAGCTATAATATTATTTTATCTAGAGATTTTTAATATAAAGTACCTACAGATTCTAGAAAAATCTACTTAAATATCCTCCAAAGGCTTAACCCGAATATTGTTTCTTGTTTAAATATAGACTCATGACCAATCAATCGAAATCATACATAAATCTACAAAAATTAATAAAATTAGAACACAAAAAACATCAATCAAATAACTGACTCCCTTTGAAAGCTGTTTAGAATCTTATCAACTACGGGAAACACAAGTAAGGAAACATATTTAGATTTATTTTCCAGTAAAATATTTTTCAACGCTGTCGCTTGCTTTTACCGTAAAATGGGAAGTATATTGCCCATGGGAGGCCGTAAACTTTCAAATAGATGTCTCAAATAAATAATATTTGAGTTCCACTGGCTTTAGGGACGTAACTACAGGAATTATAGCAACCGTTATAAAGATTTATCGATGCAAATAACTCCTTCGCATTTTATGGTGTGAAATTTAGAGGCCCGTCGATAAAGTCTATACCGACGGAACCGTTTGAATTATTGTTTTTTTAATATTCTTTAATTAGTATTCTGACATGCGACAACTTTTTTTTTTAACTACAGCAACAATCAGCTTTTGTTTAAAACATAATACCTATGTTTAATCGACTTCTTGGTATAAAAAAGCAAAGTTTACTCATCATTGATGCAGAGGTAACAAAAAAATAGCGAGCGATAAAAAGAAAATATACCTTTTATCTCATAACGTATCTGCAAATTGAACATTAAAAGTTAGTATAAAAACAAAGTCGCTTTCTCTGTCCATAATGATATTTGCCCATGTCCCATGTAAGCTTAAAGCTTTAAAACCACGCAACGGATTTTGATGGGGTTTTTTAATACATAGAAAGATGAAGAGGAAGATTTTAGTATATAATTTATTAGGTTTTAGACAAAGCGGGCGAAGCCGCGGTAAGAAACTGGTAAATACATAAATTATTTAAATTACTTATACCAGATAAAATAACGACGCTACAGCCACCTGTTTATCTTAATATTAAGCAAAAGAGTAATTAATCAGTCCAAACAGCCATTTACTAAAAATATGGATTTTACGTAAAGGGATTTTAGTTTAATCATTTTGATCGAGCTAAAAATCCAGCTGGAATTTTGTGAAACAGTTGCGTTTATGTGGGTTGCTTTTTGTCGTTTGATCTTTACTTGTTGTAATAGTCAAAGGTCTCCATTGCTGTATTCGTCAAACGAATAGAGATTATGTTAGAATCTAGAGATGTAATTGACCATACATTTCAAGGTGTTTTATATTCTTTCGATATCATAAAATCACAATATCAAAAGAATTTATATTAAAGAAAATGAAAACTGCCGCTGCAATGTTATATACTTTTTGAACCTGTTTCTTAAATTATAATCTATACAGCTATTCGGTATTTATTAATATTCAAATAACACAATCAATAATCACATATAATTATTATGATTCTGGTTACAGTACATAAAACTACAACCTTTATTATTAAATGTTGTAGTTTTATGTACTGTAACCAGTGAATTTTATGATTTATACTTTTATTTGACAAATACTATATATTCTGTATAATCCAGCTTGCAGACTTTGTGGGCAAATCTTCATAGATTTATTATAGAGACTTTATTACACACTAGCATCCGCCCACGACTTTGTACGTGCATCCCCGTTTTTCCCCGTTCCAGCAAGAATTTCGGGAAATCCTTCCTTAGGGGACGCCTACGTTATGACATCTACCTGCATGCCAAATTTCAGCCCGATACGTCCAGTGGTTTGGGCTGTGCGTTGATAGATCACTATATCAGTCACCTTTGAGTTTTAAATATAATATAGATTATTACATTGCCACTATAAAAAGGAAACTTTTCTTGTGCTGGAAATGGAAATTCAGCAATGTACTGTCTACTAAGACAAATTTCCGAATTGAAAGAACTTAAAACTTGGTACTTCGAATATAATAATATTAATGGAGCGCTACATTGTGTGTCTGTTACTATGTAAGTCTTTTAAAGTACCTACTTATATTTCAATAATCTAAAATGAACGAACTGAATTGATTCTTGACTATCTTCGACTTCTGAAAATGTTTTACGTCATGTTCCTAGTAGGAAAAATAATGGGTATAGGTTTGGTCAAATTACATATTTACTTTTATACGAGAAATACAACTGTCGCGTAGGTATTGTGCTTGCTTTTGCTGGACGTCAAAAAATATTAACATTAAAATAATAAAGCCCATGTCACTCAGGAATAACCAATAATTTTATACGAACTAACTCTTTTCCCATTGTTTTTATCTAAATTTAAGTAAACAAGAATGACTCTTACAATTATACCATCTTATTACAAACCTTCGAATCTTAAAAATAAGGAAGGAAAATGTATCCAACGAACAATGTTCGTATCCAAAGAATTTTTATAAGAGTATCCGAAAAGTTCACAATGTCAAACCCAAACTTTCAATATTGGATTCCTTTCAAGTTGAAATGACCAATTTTGTCTGTTCCATTCGACGGACAAAGCGCGCTTGACGGTTTATTTTATTTCATTAGGTATTCTATGTGCGTTTTAAAATATTTTCATTTATTACTTTGTGGAGATGACACATTGTTAGAGCATGAAGGCATACTATAAATAAATAAATTTAACTAGATACTAGGTACTTCTATAATACGATTTCAATTTACATATAGCTTCGTAGGTATACCTAAACAA
Organism: Colias croceus; assembly: GCF_905220415.1. Lineage (NCBI taxonomy): Eukaryota > Metazoa > Arthropoda > Insecta > Lepidoptera > Pieridae > Colias > Colias croceus. The sequence goes on along the minus strand of NC_059552.1, from coordinate 2,324,655 downwards.
GTATTGCATTATTTAACTATAGTCACAGAATACAATATAATAGTAGCTAAACGCTACTATAGTAATAAGTCTCATTCCTTGTTTGCTAACGCGTCTATAATTTTTAGTTTAACCTGATTTGTAATTTCAACAGTATCGAAATGTTACCATAAATTTTAAATAACGATATTAATACTCTACAAAGCTGAGTCACAGAAAAATGTATCGGTTATTTTAACTGAACGCCTGAATTCTTTATACCCTTTCCATATCAATTTGAGCATAAAACGCTGCTCTCAAACCGCTAGCTATCAAAGCAAGTTTTGAATAGCAAAGAATCAAATGAGAATGGAATTCAAACAGTTCTTGTAACTTATGGTTAGAATTGAGAACACCTGCCGTTGAAGTTTCAGCTTTCCGTCGAATTTGAATTAGAATAGGGCTTGATTAGACTGACTTCATCGGGCTGAAACGTTCATAAATGAGAATTTATAGATGTTTAGTAAGTTCCAGTTAATATTAATGATGTAAATTTGAAAATTTCGCCTAAGTTGCATTTAAAGGACGGCGTAGTTTGCGATACGGGTTCTGAGAGCTTTCCATTATAGTAGCCGAGTGTAGAAGCTCAGGTCAAGCAAGCGTTCTCATTAAGCCCTTAACCTGGTTTTTTATTAGTAAGCAAACTATCCAGTGGTGCCCAGTATTTCTTGAAAAATCAGTCAACAATCATATTATAATATAGAGTGTTTCTCGCAAGCAGTTAGAGAAGGAAAAATTTAATATTACTGAGTTAGACTAGACAGATAAATTTAAAGAACTTTTCACTGTCAGCAGCATCACATCTATATTGTAATGCTAGTGATAAAAATTCAGCGAATCCCCTCAAATCACTGGAAAGAAAAATCTTCCCTTCAATTTGTAGAGATTTTAAAAGCTTTACAATTGCGCGGGTAAAATTTTCTCACCATTAGTACCCCATTCAGTTGAGTGACGTCAGAATCCTCGCGGTTCGGAGCGAAATGTGAATTTGTAAATTGAATTACGTGTGTTTGTTACTGAAATATGTATTCGCTAACTTTTCGCTGGGGCCGCATGCTTAATTTTACTGTTTATGCTAGGTTTTGACATCACTGTTTAATGAAGCAGTTCATTGAAGTAGCCACTAGCCACTGTAAAGTTAAGTAGGCGTTTAAATTCATGAATAATATAATCTAAGATGGAGTAGATAACACTTTTCTTATCCCAGCGACTAGGGATACTCCCTAGTATGAATGTCAAAAATATTGAAGCTTCCTTAAATTGATTCAGGTGCATGAAAATATATTTTAAGGCTAAGTTTTAGCGCACAATTTGCATTGTTAAAAACTTCTAGGTTGCTATTAGGTATCACAATATACTATGTACGTATATATCTGTCAACTGTGCTATTATAAAAATAAAACAATATAATTAAGTTAATATAGCTACAACTAAAAACGTAAAGATAGGTTTCAAGTAAAACTTTGTTTAATTAAAAAAGAAAAGAAGAAACTTTTTACCTGATTGCAGATTTTACGTGCACTCCACTGAAAATCAAATTAATTCCGTTCAGTGATTCACTTAAAACGAAACTTGGTGACTTTTAACTTGCTCGTAATAAGAAACAGTCTGCGAAGGTTTCAGAAACAAAGAGTTCAACAAAGTTTTAATAAAAATATTAAGTAAAGTGTTTACAATAGTAAGTGTCAGTGACTCTAAGTTTTCTTTACTTGTCTTGGATTGGATTGGACTTGGAAGAAAACTTGCCCAAAATATTATAATACATGCAGGCTGCAAGTAAAATGGATAAAACAATTGATGATATCGTTTGATTCGTCCATTTTGTAATTATATCCATATGGAAGAGTGTCAACGGTGTATAATGAAAATGTATTTTTGTTTTGTTCTAGGTAATAGAGTATTAACATTGCTTTACGCAGGTATAGGTACTAGCTGGCATGGCTCATCTTCGGTAAAATTAACTTATAGATTCGGTAAAATTAGCTCTTGCTGCCCAAATAACATAACTAAATCGAGATATAGTTCTGTGGCCCAAATAATAAGCCACTGCCAATTTTGTAAAAAATAATACGTCGCATAGATAAATACCTACTTGAAACTCAAAAAAACAAACGCCCGCATTCTCGCCTAGATAACTTTTCGTAAAAACAGAAAAACAAGATGAAATTAATGTGCCGCCATCAAAACACTTCAACGGCTTATAATAATTAAGATCCCATTTAGAAGCTTTGTTTGTTATTCCGTACCTACTAGGTATAGAAATGCCTTTTGAAAGTTATTTCATTAACGTACCTATACCTATTTACGTACGTAACTATAATAATTTTTATCGACTGATTGTTTTTTCTTAGAAATCTAGAAACATTTTTTTAACTTGTCTCGGAATTTTACTAAGGAATTTTACCAATTAATGCATTTAATGATATTTATGTACCTAAATTCTATCCTAATTCTAATACCTATGCTATAGAAAGATTTTTTCGTAGAATAATTAATATTCATTAAGTATGTAGTTAGGTACTAATACTTTTTATTTGATAAATAAATTATATTATTGCGCTCTCACTATAGAAATAGGTACCTATAGGTAGGTACCTACGGTCTGCATTGTACCTGCAATCTGATATGCTTGGATCTTTTTTCAAATGGAATAACCATTTAAAATATATTTTATAAAAAAAATATGAAAGTAACTAGCAATGTTTATTCATTACCGTTATCAGATATTTTACAAAGTACTACTGATTGGAAGAGCCAACTAATTACCTACTCCTGAATACTTCACCGTACCTACTGCACATCTATTGTTCCTATTGTGGGTTTTGTCTTAAGGAACGATTTCATCTTCAATGACTATTCAAAGGTAATATAGGTACTATGAGATTTAATCTTGGCTTATCTCTAAGTCATCTACCTACATAATATTATTATTACTTACGTAGGTTTAACTTATTACTTAATTAGAGTCAGGTTGAAAAAAATAAAAAGAATAATTAATTAGTAGATATTCCTTCTTCATCCATACTAATATTATATATGCGAAAGTAACTCTGTCTGTCTGTCTGTTGCTCAATCACGCCTAAACTACTGAACCAATTTGCATGAAATTTGGTATGGAGATATTTTGATACCCGAGAAAGGCCTTTTATTGCGAAATATGTACCACGGGCGAAGCCGGGGTGGACCTCTAGTAATAATAATATGCTTTAATTACAGAACTGTTCTGTGGCTTTAACAATAAAACTTTTTTAAAGCATACTCACAGAGCATACTATAAAAATATTTACTAGAAAAACAAACGCATACTTGAAGGAATGGGTGTATCTGCTTTTCTTTAATGGAAAAAATTGCGTTACACTTTACAGTTAAAAATTGAATAATAAATTATTTCATAGCATTTTCATACTTAAAATTATTATTATTAATAAGTCGGTTCAAGAAGCGTAAAACGGAAATCTAAAAAGCGTCATCTGACACATTGTGACTATTGACAATGACATTTGACAATTTACGGCTTACGGGCTCAATGTTTTTGTTGACGTGACGATTATAGATTTAATTTAAAATTATTATTGTACCTAACATTTTTCTATCAATATAAAATAGTTCTTAAGATAAATAAATAACCTTTTAGTATTAGGGTGCGTAAATGACTTAAAATGGCGTACAATAATTTACTTGAAGTGGAGCCCGACCATTTGTTTCAAACGTATTCCATCGCTGAAATAGACCAGATTCAAAAGAAACTACAGTATGAAATCGAGAGGAAAAGGGAAGAGCTTCGAGCTATGGTTGGGTGGGTATATCTTTATTAATTTAAAACTAATACTTTAGGAACTAGAATTTTGTCCAAATTCTACATTATCCAGCGTTACCTTTCATACTTTTAAAGTAAATATAAAAACCTCTAATAGGAATAATATAAAGATGACAGTGTAGTTAACAAATTACACTTCAATTCCATTGTAAAATCTCTTTTTACAGACATCACTGAGAATTTTAAAAGACATCATGTCGGTATTTACTATATTTAGTATTGGTGAAAAGATAACTATTTTCAAATATACTATTGTTATTATATAAACTAATTTTTTTATATATTTCATAGCGAGAGGTACAGAGACCTGATCCATGCAGCGGACACCATAGAAGAAATGAGAACAACCGCATCAAGTACTCTGAACCATATTGGTGACATGATGGGTATTTGTAAGAACCTGCACAATGCACACTTGATTGGATTTAAAGTACAAGAAAAGCCACAGAGCAATAGGTAAAGATTTAAGAATTAAATTAATGAATAATAATTTTTTAAATTAAGAAAGTAAACATTGCAACTAAACATTTATATTCAACTTTCGGTCCGCCCCTGCTTCGCCCGTGGTACATATTTCACAATAAAGGTAGCCTATGTTCTTTCTCAGGGTCTATAGATTGTCTGTGCCAAATTTCATCAAAACCGCTTGAGAGGTTTAAGCAGGAAAGCGTAACAGACAGACAGAGTTACTTTCGCATTTATAATATTATATATAGCAGGGATACATATTAAAAAACAATGTGGTTTCCTACTGTCTGGCCCTATTTATGCTTCATTCCTTAGAATCAAAAAACAAATTTTGATGCAGATATTTTAATAAATATAGAGATTCAAAGGGTAGGTTTATATGTATAACACACCTCCTCATTACAGCCATTCAAAGCCAGAGCAGAATCTAGTATTTTTAATTAGTGTTATTCGAAATTTATATTCTTCATAAAAATATCTGAAATAATATTGAATTAATCATTGATTTTCAGTCTTCAAATAGATCCCGTGCATGGTATATCAGTCCAAATCAAGTTATTAACGGAAATACCAGAGAAAATATGGAAGTGTATAAATAGCAATGATTTCATCAAAGCCGCACAACTATTTATTATGGCAAGGCATGTAAATACAGGTAACAACTAAACGTTTCTCATTAATTAAATACAGTAAAATACAATAATTTAGTTTTTCTTTCTTATATGTATAATATCAGAAAATTTTCACTTTTTTTTCATTAAATTTTGGTATATTGAACCACTTTAATATAAAGCACTTACTAATCACAATGAAGAAGTTAAATTTTGAAAAAAAGATCAGTGAAATGCAAAAGATTTTTTCTTCTTTAATGTTTTCTCTATATTTTTGTGTTACATATTATTTAATGTATGTTTGTTATTAAAATAAATATTATTTTCAAAGGTTTACAACTCCAAATCGGAAGTAGGAATGAGAAGCAAAGCATGCAATCAATACAACGGCTGGTCCAACAGCAATGGAACTCTATCAGTAATTTAAGTCAAACTATAATTGACATGTGCGGGCAGAGGCTGCAGGATCTTGATATTAGTGTTGAGGTATATATTATGAAATTTTATGGGTTATACAGTTCAAATAATTGTATTAGGTTGGTATCTATTTATTTTTCTTAGAGGGCAAAAGATCCAAAAAATCTAATCGAACAATCAAAGAAGTTTTATGTGTGTGTGATAGATTTAAAAAAAAATTAAATTGAAAGTGATGTAACAAATTTCATATACCTAGTCTTAAATCATCTAAAAATTGTTATTTAAATTTCATAAAATGTTATTTCCGTTCAAATCTCAGAAGAGAATAGAACTATTTGGCTTTTTAACCGACTTCAAAAAAAGGAGGTTATCAATTCGGCCGGTATATATATATTTTTTTATGTATGTACACTGATTACTCCCAGGTTTCTGAACCGATTTACGTGATTCTTTTTTTGTGTCGATTTGGTCCCATAAAATTTTTATTCGGATAAGCCCAGTAGTTTTTAATTTATGAGCATTTTTGTATGTGATCGATGACTTATAATAATATTGTTTTTTACACAAATAAAACAAATGTCTTCTATGCCTATATCTATATATATGTGTGTTTACTATATTATCATTTGATTTAATATTACAGGTTGCCTGTTCTTGCCTAATTGGACTATATCTCCTAGACTCCAGATCAATGGTGGAATTATTAAACACACTGATAAACCTACATAGTAATAACAGCTTAAAATCTACACTACAGTTCAATTTGCAAAAGATTTTGGAGGGAGATGTTAAAGCACAGATAAAAAATAAAATTGTCAATGGTGTCAAGATTGTCATGAAGACCATAGAGTTGATTTATTCTTGTTTTGTTGGTGAGTCTATTTGATGCATATTTAATTTAATTTGGAGTTAGTTACATAATAATATAAAGAAGAAATAAAAAAAAAACATAATAGCGTATGTGCTGAGCACACGTGTCAGAAGTGGAACTTCTTTGGCAAGGTTCAAAGATACCAAAATCGTTGCCTTACTCCATGAGGAGATGGTATTGCCACGACACGACGAAAAAGAATAAGAAGAAGTTTCACTTGTTATTAATTGTTAACCCATTGAGCCCCGAGATAATACAGACAATAGATTTTCTATTGTGTCTGTGATTCCAGGGGCTGACTTATTAAACAATTTTTAATACTGATTTATGTATCTTCCCTTAATTAAATGCTTTGGTTACAGAAAACAAAGGAGGTGTAGTGATACAAAAATTAGAACAGCTGTATCGCAAAGATTCCGTGCCACTGTTGGATTTGGTGCAATTCAGCGACCCTTATGCTTTAAAGCTGCTGCCCTCCGTGATATCTCAATATAGGTAACCTCATTTAGGGATAATTGTTCAATCCTTTGTTAAAACTTATTCATCGAATACCATATTAAACTACCATTTCAAAAATGTATTCTAATTTTCCGTATTTGACAGTTTACAGGTGACATTTTAAAATGTCCGTGTAATACTTTATTAGACGGATACATTTTAACCAAGGATTGAAAAATCGGCCCCTATTGTCACGCATATAATATAAGCTTCACTAGTGTATTTGTATGTAACCACGTTTTTTTAGCTTCTTTAAAAATATTTAATTCAACAGCCTGTACAACGATTGGAGACAATTTCAGGAGTTTAAACGTGTTTATTTAGTTTTTCCTTTAACAATTATTAATTATATTATTACAAGTTGACCCATGCAAATGCATTTGCTCACAAAAGCAACAGTTTTGCAGCATTTACTTGCTCCCTTTCTATTCCCTTACTATCTTTGTATATCCTCTATAATTCATACCAATACTAGTCATTAGTAGTTCCTGAGCTTACCACGTTCAACTTAAAAACAAACTCTTCAGCTTTATAATATTAGTATGTAAATTTACTACTTAGTTATATGTAGTTAGTATTTTTTTACAGAACTAATTATAACATCCCTACTAATACTATAAATGCGAAAGTAACTCTGTCTGTCTGTCTGTTACGCTTTCCCATTTAAACCTCTCAACCGATTTTGAAGAAATTTGGCATAGACAATCTCTAAAGATTGTCCTGAGAAAGAACATAGGCTACCTTTTATTGCGAAATGTGTACCACGGACGAAGCCGGGGCGGACCGCTAGTTCTTTTATATTAATTATTTTATTAAAGAAAACTGTATTGTTTCAGATTAACAGCAAACAAATCTATACAAGCTCTAAACAACGAGGAAATATCAACATCAGTACAAAACTGGAGTATCTGGGTGAAAGCCTTCATCAATGACAATGTGAAGGCACTACTACAGAATGTTAATAGAGTGAGAGTGTTACATGAGATACGGGAAGAGGCGTTTAAAATTGGTTGGTAGATTTTTTACAGGGTGTCCCACTATTGGTATACTAAGCGCGAAGGGACTTGTAGTCTTGCATACACTGATCACGTAAAAAATACTTAAAAAAAATTGCATCAAAGAATGTTTGCTAAATTTTTCCTGAAAATCCATGTTTTTTTTCTCTAGTTTCGCGCAGCCGAGGGCATATACCGCTTCGCTAATTTGAGCATTTTGTCTATGACAACATAATCTTAAACGAGCTGGTAGCAAAGCTAGCGGGTTGCTTGTTATGGTTGTACACATACACAGTTATAAGAACTCATCTATTTGAAAAAAGAAAACATGACGTGACGGTATTGCCATGACGAAATTATACCCTCAACGTGCCTAAAGAAGCTTCACTTCGAAAAAAATCTTGTTTTAATTCCCCAGAAAGTCCACCAAACTGGTCGACAATATGCGAGTCGCTAAACATCCCGCCCGTACACGCGTGGTGTAACTATTTCCAACCGCTGCTGACGTCACACGTTAAAGTCATCGTGGATAACCGTTGGTTGAAGATATATGATACATTCAAAACTCAGCTGCTTATTGATCTTACTAAGGTATGTGTTTTGGTTCCTTGGTTAAGTTTTAAGTAGGGTTAAATGGAATATATATTTTTGCAAAAAATGAAAAATATGTATGAATATAAATTTATAAAGAATAGAAAAAATTCGATCACGAGGCGGGACTCGAACCCGCATCCTTTCGCGCAATTTATATTTTTGGTTTTATGGCATTCAAATGCTTTATAAATATAAATTTATAAAGAATAGAAAAAAAAGCGCGGTGTGTCCCTTCAGACACATAAAACTGAAAGATTAGAATAAATTCGATCGCTCTGGCGGGTCACGAACTCACGAGTGGCTGAGTTGGTGAGGCATCCGCCCCGGAATGGCGCGAAAGGATGCGGGTTCGAGTCCCGCCTCGTGATCGAATTTTTTCTGTTCTTTATAAATTTATATTTATAAAGCATTTGAATGCCATAAAACCAAAAATATAAATTCAATATGTATGAATTTAAAAAGATTTGATCCTCATAATTGACCAAATTAGAGTGTGTAATTTTAACTATTTTATTTGGTTCGATTCCCGGATGTAGTAAGCAAAATTTCAGAGAAATATCTGAATACAGTTATCGTTATTTTTAAAAATAATGGAATGTTTTGTTTGAGTGAATTTTTCAATCTACATTATTAGAAGCACTTTCCTTCTAGGTGCGATTAAAAAAAGTCATCAATATTAATTATTCTGAAAAGATATTCTAAAATATACATGGAAGTAAGGTTTATATTTATTGGAGATACATTATGTGGTCCAATTTTAATGATATAATATGCCATTTAAAGGTATCAGCAGATAGTGAAGTAGAAAAGGAGGTGAATATAAATTGGTTCATTTGGAAAGACCTCATCGGTGACACTGTGATCGAGTCCAGGAATGAAGTCGTCTCCGTCATGAATTCTTTGATGAAAGGTATTATTTTAATATAATATTAATTAACATTTGCAATATACTCTCACTTATATAATAATATATACCAATGACTTTAACAAACAGTTAATATATAAAAAGAGCGTGTGTGCAGTGCACACATGTCAGAAGTGAAACTTCTTTGGCAAGATTTAAAGGTACCAAAATCGTCGCCTTACTCCATGACGGGACGGTATTGCCATGACGCGACCTTCTAATTTTACTCTCAACGCGCCTTAAGAGGGCTTATTCAATTTAACGCAAGTCAAAATCTCCGCGATCTATTACGATAGATCGCGGCTTGCGCTATCCTTTTACTATGAACAGCATAGGTCCACAGGAGAGCGCCGAGCAACATGTCCTCTCTCTGGAAAGGCTCGCTGCCGACTGATTTTATTCGGGTCGCGCGCAGTGTTTTATAGTACTTTAAAAAAAATTGTAGAAAAATAATAGAGGTACTTTAGTTGATTTTTTAAATTTTATCTTATAAGTAAGACGTTCTTTTATTGCAATATGTATAAATTATATTCAACTAAGTCAAATATCTTGGTGAAAATAATCATTTTGTCGACTATAATTTCTAAAAAAATTCACATTGTTCGGATTTTAATTTCGTAAGTTAGGAGTCCAAAATAAAAAAATCTTTTAACTAACTATTTTAATAAGGATTTTTGCAGTTAGTTAAAAAAAATGTGTGTTAGATCTGTCAGCAATTTCTGATATTTTTAGCTTCGAAATTGACACTAAAAGTGAAATCAAGTAATCATCGGCTCAGTTATCTTGATGGTATTCACAAATACTGTATTAATTGAAATAAACTCTTAACTAACTATATAGACAATAAAATTTCCTAAAATTATTAGTAATTCATATGTTTGTAAGATAAGTGGTTGATGGACAATCTGGTTTGGAAAATCACATATTTGAGCCAAACAGCGCACGGACCGCGTACACGGCCTTAAGAAGTTCACTTAAAAAAAACAATATTAAACTTAAATTTTTATGTAGGTATGTCCCGCCAAGACAGAGGCTTCACACCAAACCTCGAGAAACTGTGCAAGAGTCTCGAAGACGAATTGCAGAAACTTCTAGACGATTTAAAAGACTATTTATATGTGGAAAGGAAGAAAGATTACTTGTATGATGAAGACGAGAGGCTCGAACAAATGTATATAGATACTAGTGAAATTGAAGTTTATTTGTGTGATGTTACGGATAAAAGTATAGAAAGGTAAATATATACTGTACCTCTACCATGAGTTGACATAGTTAAATCGTCTGACGTAACTACAGTAAACGTGAATAGTTCTTAACTTTCACGAGATTATTTACCGTGAATGACGTATCTATCGTCGAATAGTTATATGACATATTATGTCAAAATTAGAACTCATGGTGCAAAAATTGTATGGTTACTACAGCGAGTGTAGTATAGTTTACTATACGTTATCTACTGTAGTATTGTACTGTACTATTGCACCTCATGGAAAGCTTTTTAGTTCCGCTACGGCACACTAGGGGCGCTGTAAGAAATTTTATACAAACCGCTTACTACAATCGCTAGCGAGTATCGTGTGCGTAAACTCATGGTAGAGCTACTGAAATTAAAATAATAAAAATCTTTATTGACAAGTATGACAGGTAAAAATAATGAACCCTTCGGCTCCCGAACTAGTTTAATGCTGTGTCTCAGGAGGCTTCTCGCAATATTGATCTTAATATTATGTCCATAAACTAAACTAAAAGCTCTAGATAATATAATCATTATATAGAAGGTATTATTCTATATTTTCTAAGAGTGCCGAAATTTTTACAAATGGCTTAGAATTAACTACAAACAGTTAATACAACTTTTAAACCAATAACCTGAAAAAAATGTAAGGCCTTTTTTGTATCAATGTTGGATGCGCCTGCTTTATGGCCAATTCAGATCAAGAAAAAAATATTAATGTACTCATGTGAATTGTAATTGAGTCATTATTGGCATGGTGTATCAAATAAAATAAATAAATATTACAATGAAAATTATTTTCCAGTATGTTATCATACATAAAAGCATGTTTCGAAGAACCCACGCTCCAGTCTACAGAAATACAAAGAAAAACAACCGCTATATATACAGCACGGTTCGTTCAAGCGATTACCATCCTTATTCCTAATATACGTAAATGCTATATTCCCGACAATTACACCATGTTGGACGAAACATTGGCCCAACGTTGGCACAAACTGTGCGATACTTTGAAGGAGAATTGTCACTTTTGTTGGGGGAAGTGGTTGACGTTGGTGATGGATAAGGCCAAGGCTTTGACCAATAGCTTGCCGCAAGGTTTCAGTTTGGAAGAGAATATTGATTATTTAATGATGGTAGGTCGCTTTTAATCTTTTTTATTTCCCATATATAAATAAATAAATAAATAAATAAATATATTTTATTGAATTTTGACGTATTACTTTTGTTTATTATCCCTATTAAAATAAGATTTAATGTGATAATAAAATAATATCGAAAGGAAAATATTTAGACCTAAACACCATTTTTAAAATTCCAACATTATTTAGGTATCTAACCGAGGTTATCTAACAACATACACATAGGGCAGTTATATATTTAGAAAATTTTAAATTTCAGCAATGGGACGTAATAAAAATCGTCGAAAAAGACGACGAAGGAAACTCCATAGAGTCCATAATAAAAGTCCCTGCAGGGCCCTCACTAAAACTACAAGAATATCTGTACTCAATCAGTCGACTACTCGATGACGTCATACCTCACACGCTACCCGTTGAAATACATACATCCTTCATAGACAATATTACATCCATCACTTTCGCACACTACAACAACGTCATACGAGAGAAAGAGACAGATATAAATCAACGGTGTGCGCTTCAATTACTAATGGATGTACGTCATTTGACGCTGTTACTTGTGCCAAGAGAGAACAAGAAATGTATGGAGTTTTCGCAAGAGATTTGCGAGTTTTTGCGGCAGAAGATCGATCCGTTTGATTATGATGTTTTCTATCCGTACATACAGACAAATTTGAAACGCTCTGTGCAAAGAGTTCAGGTTAGTCATTAGTTTTGTTAAATATTTAATATTTTTCTATTTAAACTAGAGTAAACTAAATGTTCATAAACGAGTTCATAATGTTATATTCGTTTTCATATTATTTATAAATATTATTGTAGATAATATCCTGCCTTACTAACGCTCAATATGGAAGTCATTACTAACTAACCTCAAATACGATGACAAATCAATATCATTTCAAATATTTAAAAGCTTTAAGTTACACACAAATTTAAGCGTCTTTATCAATTTCAGACATTACTAGGCAGTTTAATCTTACACCACGGCCAGCTAACAGGTATTATTGGCACCAAACCTGTGACTTCCGGCGGGAGTGGGGATAAGGCTGCGAATATATTAGCCTCTGCTGATTCTCAGTGGTTCTCCATACTGCCAGTCGCTACACCCGCCAATTTGCATAAGAAACAAGATAAACCAGTAAGTATTGTACTTAGTTAAAGAAAAAGCCATATCTCAGCATAGGGATATTGCTGTGAATATCTTAGTTACTGCTGATTTGCAATAGTTCTTCATACTGCCAGTCGCTACACCCGCTAATTTGCACAATAAACAGGATAAACCTGTAAGTAATGTTTCTTATTTGAGAATATAGTCAAATCTCAGCATAGGCCCTATGCTATAGGGGATAATGCTGCGAACATATTAGCCTTTGCTGATTCTCAGTGGTTAATATTGCCAGTCACTACACCCGCTAATTTGCACAAGAAACAAGATAAACCAGTGAGTAATGTTTTTTATTTGAGAATATAGTCAAATCTCAGCATATGCCATATGGGATAATGCTGCGAACACCTTAGCTACTGCTGACTTGCAGTGGTTCATTCATGGTCCATTTGTACAAGTAACGAGATAAGTATTGATTTGATGCTGAATCGAAATTGATTATTATCAGCATTAGGAACCAAACTGATAAAAGTTTTTTTTTGTTTTTTACAAAACTGGCACTGAATTTTGTTTTCTATTTTTGAAACTTTTTCTAATTTTTGCTAAGCTCTTTATAGCTTTTTATAATAGGAATGTCTAATGCAAATATTATATATTTTGTATAACAGAGAGACAACTTCTTCGTCTTATAAGAACATTTGGTAAATATTCAAACCCTTGTGTGTATTAAGTTTTAATAATTTAAAACTTATAGATAGATCAACTAATAATGATAGCGTTGTTTTTAATTTTTCATACCTCTAGATAAAAACACTAGAAGGGTTTGGTTTTGTTAACTTTTTTACAGTTGTTGTTGATTGACCTAATATAATTCTAATTGACTTATATACATTTGCGTTATTCAGAATAATAAGCATGTACCATCGATTATTTAAAACCTTGTTTTGTTTAAAAATAACAACTTAACATTAAAATTAATTCAGCATATAAGCTGTATTTCAGTGCTGATAATCAGTAACTACTTTGACAGCATTGGAGTGATATTAATAAGGTTTTTCTACTTTTCCTAATAACTTTAGATACTTCAACGTTCTTTGGTCCAAAAATTTTAACTGCTAAAGTTGATCTATATTTAGTCATAATTATTAAATAAGTAGTCAATTTTTTTCTCTTTCTGCTTTTAAATTTCCGGCAAAAACGGTAAGAACATATAATATAGCGCAAAATATAAATATATTTATTTCTTTACAGGTAAAAAAGAAGCAAGTGCCATCAGCAAGTCCGAATAAGTCACGTTCAGAAATATCGGAATTAATGACAAGTTCCCTACCAATAAATTTTGCGAACGCACGCTCGGGAGCCGCGTCTTTCTTCAATTCTATGACGTCAGATTGGTTTAGTGGATAATAATTATCCAACAACTAACAATAATAATATTATATTGTAATATTTTATGACAAATTTTTAAAGAACAGAAAAAATTCAATCACGGGTCGTGATTCGATCCCGCGTCTTTCGCCTTGCCGTGGTGATACCTTTTTTTTAAAGTGGGGAAGATTCCAAAGATACCCGGCCCCCGGGTTATTTCATTTTATTTTATTTTATGTCGGTTTCTTACCGACTAAAACCCCACTGTGTTCCGTCGAGCCGCTATAATGATGGGGCCGCGGGTATTGGTTGGAATTCTTCCGCGACCGCCGGGGGCCTGTGACGCCTAGCTTATCAAATATTTTCTATTCTTTAAAGCATTTGAATGCTATACAACTGTAATATTTGAGTTATAATAAGTTATTAATAGAAAATAATATAAGTAATATATACTATTGTTATACAAGTGGTTTTTTTATCTCTTATTTTAACATATAATCACCAGAGAGTGGTATTTTTCCATTAATAGATTTTTACGCTGAAATAATATTTCTTATCGGATCAGTAATTCCCGAGATTAGCGTGTTTAAACAAACAAATTCTTCAGCTTTATATTTCTGGTCTAGTAGTAGTTATAAGTAATGCTTTTGGTCTAACTAGTTTTGTCTTTTTGTGTATTGTGTATTTTTGTAAGTCTATGTAAGTTGAACTGTTTAAATCAAGTTGGGACCGATGACTAATGCTTCTATGATATTTGCACTATATCTAAGATAATATTAATTATACTAGGAATATAATATAGGTACTGTTATTATCAACACAGATGTTTTCCATTGTAAAATAAAAGAAAACTTTTAATTTTTAGGGAATTCCGTATAAATTCTTAGTCTTATGTATTAACATCAATTGCCAAGGATGTTATATAAGATGTGCAAATCTCTATAGACATTACGCGAGTTAATATTTGCTAACCTAGAAAAAAGTAATATTATCAAACAAATATTATCATTCGATATTTTGGTTACCTACTATAACCCTTAAAAATTAAACCTAATTTTCAAATGAGTATTCAAAGAATAGATTAATAAATAAAACAACAAAATAATTACAAAATTTTTATTCTCAATTAATGTATTTATTATAATTTACGCACATAAATAGAAAATATTCACAAACAATATACACATAAACTACCGACTAAACTAGCTTAGCTTTCTTTCTTTTCTTCTGCCTTTCTTCCCAACCTCGCGGTGTCATAACCATCTCCATAACCGCCAAAATAGTTACCGCCAGCCCTTGCGTAGTTACCGTAACCTGAATAGCCGGGGCGGTTATATTGATAACCTACGTTGCCTTGGTAACCGGGCCTGTAGTTGGGACGGTAGCCTGTAAGAATTTATTTATTTATTTATTAAATTTAGACAAACATAAAAGGGAAGATATGTAAAAAAAATATTTGTTCTAGTAAGAACGTCATAGAATAATTGATTGTTGTTAAATATTCGGCAATAGATAATAATAGATAATAAAAAATGGCAATAGATAAAAAAGTCTCAAATATGTGTTAATCAAAGTCGGATTAAAAATTCGTATCTCTAAAATTCAAAGTAGTTAGCGATTAAGTAAGCGATAAAACAATTCTATGATCTACTTCTTACTAATCTACTCCATTCAAGCTTTCTTATTATTTGATATGCTTGACACAAACAAATACCGTTTATAAAAGATATAACGTCGTATTTGTATTATGTACATAAATTATAATATAAAAATGACAAATTGCTAAAGCCAACAGAAGCCATTATTTCAATAAAAGGAAATGACTCAGCTTACACTGCTCGCAATTATAAAACAACAAAATAATATTATAATTATTTTTATTAACAAAATTATAATTATTTTGTTATATAAATTTATATAACAAAATAATAGTTTTAACTTTTAACGCCTTATACATTGTATACGAAAATTGTAGGTAACTAATGTCAACAATCGTATAAATCACGACAAGATCAAGACCATGTGATTTCATTCTAACAGAATTAATTTTATAACAGCAAAAAACCGTGATAGAAAAGAAGGAAATTAAGAATCCTGTATGCTTAAAAATTACGAATTGAATTGACCTCTTATGTATCGGTTCACGGTGTGATAAATGAAATATTATTAGTGTAATATGAACTTTGAAACAAATATAAGTCAACAGTAATAAAACAAATTCATCTGCTATTATTCAACCGCATAATTTTAACCAATTAGACTAAATTTTAGATTAACAAAAATATAGGTAACATACCACCGCTAAGACCAGAGTTGTAACCATTGTAACCACTGAAACTAGAGCTATAACCGCCGAGACCCTGGCTGTAACCGCCGAGACCCTGGCTGTAACCGCCGAGACCCTGGCTGTAACCTCCGAGTCCCTGGCTGTAACCACCGAGTCCCTGGTTGTAACCACCGAGTCCCTGGCTATAACCACCGAGTCCTTGATTGTATCCACTGTAACCAGTGTTGTAACCGCCATAACCACCTAGACTACCTGAAAATTTATTCACATTATTACGTTTCCTTACAAAACTGAACGTAAAGGGAAAGTCAATAACTCTTCTTTTCAATACAACACGTGTATGCACGCTTGAATTGAAAACAAAAGGAGTAATCGCTACACTGTCAATGTAAATCAGAAAAATAAGTTAATGCTTACAAAAGCCATTGAACGTTATCTAATACATTTGAGTATTTACAAGCTATGTTACACCGATGACTTAATAGAATTACCTTAACACAATTGCAGTTTTTGGAAACTAAATAACTTTTATGATGTAACTAGTCTAATTAACTACGATAATAACAGCTTATTTTTATTTATTTATTTATTATACTTTATTGCATTAAAAAAAATACATAAACACATATAACAAAGACAAGACTACAGAAACAGCAAAGGGCGGCCTTATCGCTAGGTAGCGATCTCTACCAGGCAACCCAAGAATCAGAGGAAATATAACAATATGATGTGGGTGAGCAAAAATAAGGCAATACTAACTTATTGAAAAATGTACAAAATAAACATATACAAAGAAAACATAAGTACTTACTAATAGTAATATAAAATACATAAAATATATAAATAAATACATAAATGCGATAATAATTATAATAAATAATTATACATACACCTACATACTTACAATACATACAATAAATACATAAATACACATACAAATATATATCCGTAGCACATATACAATATACATATGTACAAGATAAACAGCTTATATGCATAAGTAGTAAAAAAATATTAAGAATTAATAAAAAGCAGAAACAATGTTGTCTTTTTTATTTATTTTTTACAGAGAATAAATTGCATGTCTATAGATTAAATGCATAAATGTGGCATAAGTAAATAAATCAAAATCGGAATGTCAGGGCTTCACAAATAGAGAGACAATAGGGTTGTTTGAACGCATTACCATGTCGGTCGCAGTAAATACGTGATGTGGAAGTGAAGTTATTATTCAATTATGAAATAAGAGTTGTTTTAGTAAGCTTTATGGCAACAATAATAGAAAAAAATATATTCTTAAATATGGAAAATAATAAAACTGAATGATTAATCTAATTAATCGCAATTGAGAAATAATAGAACAATAAATTAAATGGTTGTTTGGTTTTTAATTACAATATTTCTGATACTATATTCATCTTCTAACTTACCTACCTACTTGTATAATAATGTATATTGCATATTGTAGCCTGTAGGCAAATCATAATATGTATATTTCTTTTTTAATACGAAAGATTTGGTTATTTAAGATATCCCTTTCATGTTAAGTAGGTAAGTTCAGTTATCCCTATTAAAAAAAATGTATTAGGACCACTGAAAAGCAACATCTTATCCATTGAAATTAACAAAAACTTTTCTTCTTCCTCGATACACAAGTTTACACTCGTACCACTTAAAATAAATACAATATTCAATACATACCTCCTTGATATCCCTGTCCTTGATAACCTTCATAACCACTGTATCCAGAATATCCGGGTCTTAACAACCCATAACCGCCACTCCCTCTCGTATAGCCTCTACCGACCTCAGATCTTTGACCCCAAGTCACGGTCAATACACAGCATAACAAGAAGAACTTCTAAAAAAGTTTAATAAAAAATAGTTCTCATCATCACACGTTATGTGATTATTCATTGGTTTTATCATCAGTGATAATTGGTGGTAATGGATTTAATCACTTTTATTGCAAATTAAGATGATTCAGCCAGCGCTCTTAGGTGTCTCTGGCGGCATGCAATCATTTTTACAATGAGTTGTAATAATCAAGTTATTCTCAACATAAAATATAAGATCTTTAATGATATAATTTTTCCATAAAATAATTTATTGTATACTTAACTACTTAATTTTAATATAAGAACTGAAAATGTAAAATTAATATTTGTTGACTTTGCAGTACCTACTTGCATCATGCATAGGTAGTAGGTACGTTCCGTAAATTATTAACCGCACCAACTTTTATTATAGAATTAAAATTGTTCGCTAAATGCTTGGTTTCAAAATATTTACTTACTTAAAGTATAGGTAATAAATAAACAAAGTTATACGCTACAAATCTAAGAATTACAAAAAACTATCATAATTTACGCATCTACAATTTTCACAATACACATTCGTAGGAACGATTATTCTTAATCATTTCCTGTCCGCGACGATTTAAACAAAACACCAACCACGTGTACTTACCGTATACATTTTGTTAATAAAAATAAACTATATTCACTTTAAACCGTCCACTGTAACAGCTGAACTCAAATTGTAGCAGGCTCTGAGCAGTAAGGCTTTATATTGAGGTCGGATCGTCGTGGTTTTTACGTCGTACGAGTAGGTACGAGATAATTGATCATTGTTTAAGATTTTTGTCATCAGCCTATATTTGCAAGGAGTTGAAGATGCTAGTTCCGTAAGAAGGGTAAATAATAATAGATCCTGAAAAACTTTTCATTCATATTTCAAATAAATATGCCGAGTTTGTGTTATAATGATTTGATAAAGTTTTTACTTATAAGCGACTTAAAAAAGCAGTATGGAAACAGTAGACATAATTTTAGGTATAGGTAGTTATCTATTTTAAAAGGATAAGAATACAAAATCTAGGATAGTAAGTATAGGAAGCAATAGGTACTTATTTAAGGTCCTTGAAACCAAAATTGGATTGAAGCATGGCATTTAGAAGAGCAAGCATTCATCCTACAACACTATATGAATCGAAAGAATTACGGTTATAGTGTAGTGAAGTCCCATGTCCCCGTAGTGGGGTAAGGGGCAGATGCATTATGCATACATCTGTTTCACTGATCGATTTTCTTTTTAGGGACAAGTAGGTGATCAGCCTTCTGTGTCCTACCAGACCGAGACATTTTTTTTTCTTCGTCTCCACCGGGAATCGAACCCAGGACACCTCGGTTCTACGCTCACGCGTCAACCACTGTACCAAGGCGGCGGTCACGGTTATAGTAACTAGTCACTATTTAAGTATTTAGTACCTTAATTTTTGGTAGCTTCCTATTTACTAATTACTAATTAAAGAAGCAGTATCTAGGATATGCAAAAAAAATGTTTAATCATGCCTAATAGTCCAAGATCCCAGAGCGATAAGACATAACTTATTTTCTAAAAGATGAAACTTTAAGTTCTCTGTAGTGTCTCGTGTACTTTGTATACCTGCGGGTTTGTGAAGTTTGCCCAGTGACACCTGGGCAGGTACCAGGTGAGAAAGGTGACTAAACATAAGAGTTACTTTACTTAAATTTAGATGGCTGATTTTTAGATATATTTTATAGAATATCATTCTCAAATGGTATCGCAAGTATCAGACACTTTTCATGGACCAAAACTTTAGTCAGACGCTTTAAAGCTCTACCAAAAATAAATGAACTTTACTTATTTTTTAATGTCTGATTTTTTAATATGTTATTAACATAACTATTACAAAATTATATTTAATCAGTCAGACAAATTGGAATGACCAAAAATCTACTAAACACAAAAAATATTCAGCCGTGAGTACGAACGCGAGAGCACTATGCGCATGCGTGTCAGAGCGAAGAATGTAAATATTCCAAAAAGTACGGTTACTGCTTTCGATAAAATATTTCTGCATCTCTTTACAACATTAAGGTAATAATTAATAATTATTAAAATTAAAATAATTTATTGCATATATTCGGTAAATTAATTTTTAGCATAGAAACTCCACCTTTTTGTTTTAGGATGAAAAAGAAAATAGTGTGACAGGCTTATAGTGCTTGACAAAGTGGTAAAGTCACGTATCGATAAAAATACAATAACCTTGACTTGATTGACCACCGAGCGGCCCGATTGATTACGGGGGCTGAGGGAATAATTATAATATCTATCTTTTTCTTCCCTAATATTTACGCAATTATGCACATAAAACAAGATTTTTTAAGGTTACCATTTTTTTAGATTTTTGTGCTCTTCTAGATTGCGTAAAAAATAGATGCGATCTTTAAACAGACTGGACTCCTAATAGGCTAATAGTGACTATTTGTAGCTATCATTTTGGGAGAAAATATGTCAACATAATTTAAAACTTATGCTGCCATATCTATAGAAATTTAAAAATAGTCTCTTTTTAACTTGTAGTCAGATACGGTATGTACAAATATATTTATTGAAAGGGCTACAAACTGAAACAATCGATATTTATTTAATGTGAAATGACATCACTTTAAACTTTTTTCTATACTACGTATCTTTGTTATTCAAAATCTGTGGATGTGTCACCCGCTACTATCGATCCCCCTCAATAGCCTGGATACTCGTAAACACGCTTGCTTGTGCGCGTGAGCCATTTCGGACGTTTTGTATGTAGTTTCCTAACTGTATGTATCTGTATATTGTGTTACTATGGACGTCTCACTCGCTCTGAAACGCATGCATAATGCTCTCGCGTTCTACTCACGGCCGAATAATTTGTTTAGTGGATTTTTGGTCATTCCAATTTGTCTGACTGATTAAATATAATTTTGTAATAGTTATGTTGATAACATATTAAAAAATCAGACATTAAAAAATAAGTAAAGTTCATTTATTTTTGGTGGAGCTTTAAAGCGTCTGACTAAAGTTTTGGTCCATGAAAAGTGTCTGATACTTGCGATACCATTTGAGAATGATATTCTATAAAATATATCTAAAAATCAGCCATCTAAATTTAAGTAAAGTAACTCTTATTTTTAGTCACCTTTCTCACCTGGTACCTGCCCAGGTGTCACTGGGCAAACTTCACAAACCCGCAGGTATACAAAGTACATGAGACACTACTGAGAACTTAAAGTTTCATCTTTTAGAAAATAAGTTATGTCTTATCGCTCTGGGATCTTACTCTATAAAGAACTTTGTCGTCAAACAATGACAAGTAAAAATTTTGCACCAATTTATTTTAGAATATCTAAAATAACCGTAGGCCCATAAGTGAGGTTAGATAAATTAATTTTTTATTGCCATTTTATTAAGCCATGACTCAGTTATAAACAAATAGTATGAAGTCTCCAAACGCGGCAAGGATAATAGACAACGCAAGGATGGAATACAAACGTAAGTATGTTATTGTTTATTTGCATAGAGCTCGGCCACAATACGCCCAATATACCTCTAGAATTATCATTATAGTACTAGTATAAAGTATTCATCAATGTATGTTCTTTATAATATTAACATAATTTCACTAATTTGAATAAAAATCATCAAAACGGAACAGGGCATAATCTATAATATAAAAATGAATCCCAAAATGTGTTGGTTAGCGCATAACTTGAGAACGGCTTAATCGATTTCGTTAATTCTTTTTTTTAAATATTCCTTGAAGTTCGGGGATGGTTCTTATGTAGAGAAAACGTGAATATGTACCACGGGCGAAGCCGGGGCGGACCGCTAGTAATTAATAAAATCTTATTTCCTTGTTATAAAGGGAAATCTATCGATGTTCTCTTTGCTAGCTGAGTAGCATCTGTGAGGTTTTTATTTAAAACTGGATGCACTGGACGCACAGAGACCTGAAAAGGAAACAGCATAAAATTATATTGTTATCAACTAAGACTTCGCTCATCCAACCCTAGTACTCCAAGGAAGCTTTCTTGGAGTACAAAATATCCCTTTATAGCAAATGCAATCATAAAAAAACATATTCATCTGCTTGCCTTTGGTTGCTTGGCTTTACCACGCTTCTTTCTCTACAACTCTATTATTTCATATTTTACACACTACGTAATACTTAAGTACTCCCAGTTTCCTTAATGGCAAACCTTTTAGGATGCGTTTCTTTTAACGCACACGCATTATGTAACCTGTAATGATAGTAATATATGACTATGGTAATGAGACCGTTAACGAAACGTGCGTGGCCTAATTTACTTAAAACAAGACCTGAGAATTATATAATTTCGAAAACAAGGTAGTTATTTGTTTTGAAAAAAAAATATGTTAAATGTTTTTCCAATCCTTAGTTTAGAAAGTTACTTGATCTTCTCTGTAATGAAAAGTAAGACATACATACATACTCATGGTAAAACATTAAACATTATAGAATTGGTTTTTTGGCTTGATTGGTAGTGGCCCTGCCATGGCCCTGCCTTCCAAGTCAGAGGTCGTGGTTTCGATTCCCAACCGGGGCAAATGTCTGTGTGATGAACATAGATGTTTGCTCTGTGTCTGGATATTGATTATCTATATATAAGTATTTAATTAAAATTATATAATATGTAATATGTATGTTTATCAGCCATCTGGTACCATAACACAAGCGAAAGCGTAGTATGGGATCAGATCGTGCGGTGTGTGAAAATTGTCCTGAAATATTTATTTATTTATTTGGAAAATTTCGTGTATTTTCGCTAATCTCATTAACATGAGCTAATTTGACAGAAAAAGGCTCAAAATTAGGACAATAATGCTTAATACCCCTTTCCCAACCTCAAAACACCTCAAAATGTCCATTATACTTACATAACCGACCTTGAGGCGGCAAGTTGTGTATTAACTGTGCGATATTTGTATCGAAAGGTGAAAGTTGTCTGTTTTTTTAATTTTAAATATCATTTTAAATGCGAAGCGCCATAATTAACGTGGTGCAGTGGATCAAACTCGTTGACATATATCGGTCGAGGTTGCAGAACTCAAAATAAGAAAAATATTGTTTTCAGATTTTTATTAAGTAGGCCTCCAAATTTTAGTTTTTGTTTACTTTAGAGTATAACGTTTTAGCTGTTTACGTTTCGGTCCTATTTAGACCTTACTTTTTTATACATATCTAGTTACGAATTTATTTTTTGAGTCTTCGTGATTATGTTTTTATATACTTAGGTACAATAATATCCAATTTAGATCCAATAATTAGATAAGGTCAACACTTGTCCTTTGCCTAAGGGGTCGCCTGGTAGAGATCACTCTGAAGTGATAAGGCCGCCCCGTTACACATATTAAAGCTGTAACTTTGTGATTTATTAAGTATATACTTTTATATTTTATAAAAACAATGTGTGTAATGAAGTGTCAATTAAATAAATAAGGCAACTCAAAACATAAATAAAGTAGTTTTAAGTATTAGCTCAAAATATGCCGTGGAAAAGGTTTGTAGAGCCAAATGGAACTACACAATAAAATAGATTCAAAATATAATAGTTATCTTTTAAGAAGCATCATATTTTATACTCGAATGGGTGGAAAATGGGTCAAATAAATGTCTACCTTCTAGAAGTTATGATATAATAAATTTAATTTAAAAGGTTATGACGAACTAAATGCAATTGTCTTATCATTGTCACAAGGCATCTCATCAACAAAACATCGCATTTATAATGACTAATACGTAATTAGGTATATTGTATCTACATATTTCATTTCAACGGACAATCTTGCGTGACTAATTGTTAAAGCTTAATGACATGAAATTTTTAATTTACATTTGCGTGGATGTCCATTAAATGATTCATTTACTTACATTCTTAAGTTTGAGGCAAAATAATAAAAACTTTTTCCCTTACTTTTTCCCTGGAGTGACAGGACAGGACCCGAGACAGGACCTCGGTAGAGACGCTCTGGTTACTCTACCGCTGTCAATTTGCCTCAATGAAATTTAAACCATAAATAATAGTAATTGCTTTGGTCCAATGCTGAGTATACATAACCAAATGCTGGGTATGGCTTCTCCCCAGTTGAACCGAGGTAATGATAAAATAAGAACCTAAGTACGTTACTCAGTAAAAACGTTATTTTCTAAAGGTATTTTTTTTTATTATGATATTAGCTTGGAGAAAGACTAGTAAGTATTTTATAAAGGGTTACTTAGTACAAACAGACAGATGGTTATCTTTGTAATCGCTAGTTATCATTGAATAATCATTTGACGTTTGTACTGTTTTCGTCATTCAAAAGGTTATTCCACAAATTATATCCAATATTACTTGATTAGCTGATTGAAGGTTATTGTTATAGGATTAATATAACTGACGCATCAGGGATTTTGCATGAGTTTTTGAAGCGAAACTTCTTTAGGCGCGTTGAGAGTAAAATTTCAAGGTCGCGTCATGGCAAAGCCTTCACGTCATGGAGCAAGGCGATGATTTTGATATCATCGAATCCTGCCAAAGAGGTTTCACTTTGGACACTTATGTGCTCGGCACAACCATTTTTTTAAAGGTGTATATTGTCTGCGTGTTAGTTTGAAGTTGTAGCCACCATGTACATACAAAATTTTACGAACATAAACCAAATCATGTTATTGAAGATAACTTATTGCAGAATCTGTTCCTACTTATTGTTCTTATCATATGAACTGTGAACATTAACATCTTTATATTTAAATTTACAAAATTGTAATGAGTCACTGCCGTCTTGGTTTTTTATCAACAAAATAAGGCCTTGACCCCGAGTATCCGTATTAAGTAATAGTATAGGAAGTATGTAAAAGCCTTATTTTAAGAAATAAAGTAAAGACATTGATTTTTGGTTTTCCCCAAGGATGTATCGCAATACTTGGTGGTCTCTATTAAGGTCTTGGTAATCAGCTTTTACGGACCTTAAGTGGTTGGTGAATGTTATGTAACTCACACTGGTATTATCCAACATTAACTGTTTATTTGTCTGTGTATGTTGATTAATATGTTTCACTTTAGGATAAATATACCTACTAATAGACGCATTATTTCATTTTCACCACATACTTCTTCTATTTGATAAGCGTGGTTTAATCATTACGGAAGTCTCTTCGATAATAAATTACTGTCTAGGACATCCAAAAGCAAAGAAAAAGCCACGACAGTGGACAGTTGGGATATACATATTGTGCTCTATATCTGATCTGTGTAGAGTTGTAACTGGAAGTCTAAATAAGGATTAGATAGGGGAATATTTATGGTTCATAATTACTCTTAAAATGTAGTTCTAATCGCTTACCTTATTATTAATGTTTTATAAAACTTTAATATGTTAAAAAAATTAATAGAATTCTTAAGTTTTATAATATGATTTCCGTTGAGTTCATTGGTAAGTAAATACTTTAAATGAACGATTTATTAAAATGGTGAATTAAACTCTAAACTTAACTCATTTATTTAGAATCATAGTATGTGTTCGCCCCAATTTGGAACTAATAGGCCAATAACAGCGAAGGTCTGTACTCATACACACAATAACATGACGTCACATCACCGTTATGACGGACAGACAAAAGAATTGCGTTCTACTGATACACAGGAACAAGATTGTTCTTTAATTTCATTATTGGTTTAATTAGACCTTGTTATAGAGGTCGAAGGCAAACAAAATTGCAAAGTGGATAAGAGAAACAAAAGTGAAAATATTATACTTAGGTACCAACCGCGTTTTGCTATGCATTTGTGACTTCATTACTGAACCTATTTCGATGATCCGCAATTAAAATTAAAATATCAGTTTCAAATCTCAGATCGTGTCAGATACAGCACCGTATTTAACAAAGATGCCTTTAATTCCACTGAAATATAGGATTAACGTAATTCAAATGACGACTTGCATTACTTTTGATAAGATAAAGAATTCAGATTAGCCGATGTGCAACAACGCATATCAAATGATAAACCAAGATTGGTGAACACCAGAAGCCAATAAATATCCTTATCGACCTTTTGGGCCTTAATCTTTTAATACCGATTTTCTGTTTTATTACTACGTACCTAACCTACATTATTTAGGACACATTTCTATCTCCCAATAAATATTGGTCAATTCTTTATAATCGTAATGATTTACGATTTCTTATTTGTGTTACTTTTGCTTAGTTACTATAGCATAAACTCTTGGCTCCTGTCCGTCTATAAAAACTGCTTACCTACTCCAAAAATTATAACAATAAAAGCACCACATAACGATATTATGTATATCGTTATGTGGTGCTTTTAGAATAGAACTCTTTAAAATGATTGTGTCCATACCAGCATAATATCTATGATATGCCTTAAATTATTAATAATTTATTATCGCGTTCCGGATAGTTCTAATACAATACTAATGGTTATCTATCTATCAGTATTTCGAATTAAACAGATTAAAGTATAATTCTATGGAATGTGTTCTCTATCAACCCTATAATCTCATCCGTTATGTATTTCAATTATTACTAAAAAAACAATAAAAAGAAAACAGCTCGTTGAAACTCTCCTAAATTTCTTTCGAATACCGGGATAATTTTGTTGTAATGTCTGTTTTCCCTGTAATTATTATCTTTGCTATTGCATCTATGAAAGTAATGGCGGGAAATAGGTTATAAAGAACTTTACTTAGCCACAAGCTTTAGGTAGGTAGCCTAGGTATTTTATAAAAGCACCTATTTTGTCCTGCTTACAACAAAATATTATTCAAATGGAATAAACCTACTGATAACGAGGGTGTAAAATAAAAGATTTGAATATAATAATAACATCTTTTATTGTGGTATTTTTATATAACTTTCTCAACGGTCTTTTTGAAACAGTTTTCTTCAAGTGCAATTTACATCCATATTCCTGTGATATTTTGATTACAAAGGTATAAAAAATAAATACACAACATGTCACAACTCCAACATAAATAGAAAAGAAATCATAATACAGATACAATATAAAAATAGTGCTATTCGATTAATATCGGTAGTCTCTTAAAACATAATACAAATATTTGTTTTACAGTATCCAGTAATTGTTAATATGAAAGCCACAATGTTAAAAAATGTAAAGTAACATTATTATCAAGTATCACATTATATTGAATAGGATTCGCAGCCTAAATAGAGATTAACAATAGTTAAACATAATTAATAAGGTACTTGTATTACATTAAACAACTTACAACTACACAAAATAGGTAGGTATTTTTTCAAAATACGACACAGTTTAGATCAACAAGCCTTCGACTTTCTCGAATTTAAATTTAATTAAACTTATGTTATAAATTGGCTATTTTAATTATCTAAAAATATACACATAACCAATAAATTAATTAAACACTAAAGTATAATATCAATGTTAAGGCCTATTCAAACTAGAGCGGTATTGGCTGTTTACTCTGATCGGTACCCGATTGGAGTCTCTATAATAATATATTTACGATACAGCTGTAGAGATGATACCGCTCTCCACGGCGCGGCGGTAACGGATAGCGCTCTAGTTTCAATTGGCCTTTATGCAGGACCCGCCTTGAATAAGACATTAAAATTAAAAAGATCATTAATAAAACTATACCAAATTGGACAAAATAGCATTCTTTTCTAGTTTTGTAACTCTGGGAATTCGATACGGCCTGGGTAAATCTAAATCAATAAATAGAGAACTTTTTATAAGTCCTCTCCATCTTCCCAAATAATAACTTATGATAGCAATTACAATAACCAATATGAGACAAAGTAATGTCACCATAGTTATTGTGAAAGGGTTCCAAAAGCTGTTACAATTTTTATCCAAAATAGGAGTTTCTGTTGTAGAGAGAGTTGTGTATGGCCCGTCAGTCGTATCTCCTGTAGTTAAAGTCCATTCTGACGTAGTTATGTCTGGATTTCTATATGTTTCATCAGTTTCTTGCGTGCTTGTCGGAAATCCTGTTGGAGTCGTTGCATCAGGGTTATTTGTGTAGTCATTCGTAGAATCTGTTGAAGACGACGTCGTCGGTGCCGTTGTCGGTTCCACAGTCGTTGTTGTTGTTTCTTGTGTTGAAGATACATCAGTCGTGACATCTGGCCCTGTGGTTGTTACTTGATTCGTTGTAGTTGTTATTAATGTTGTAGTAGTTGTTTCTTCCGGAGCTGTTGTAGTTGTTGTTTCTTCTGGTATCGGTGTAGTTGTTGTTATTTCCGGGATCGTAGTGGTTGTAGTCACCTCTGTTGTTGTATTTTCCGGTATTGTTGTTGTTGTAGTGACTTCTGTTGTTGTTGTAGTGACTTCTGTTGTTGTTGAAGTGACTTCTGTTGTTGTTGTATCTTCCGGTATCGTTGTAGTTGTAGTGCCTTCTGTTGTTGTTGTATCTTCAGGTATCGTTGTTGTTGTAGTGCCTTCTGTTGTTGTTGTATCTTCCGGTATCGTTGTAGTTGTAGTGACTTCTGTTGTTGTTGTATCTTCCAGTATCGTTGTTGTTGTTGTAGTGCCTTCTGTTGTTGTTGTATCTTCCGGTATCGTTGTAGTTGTAGTGACTTCTGTTGTTGTTGTATTTTCCGGTATCGTTGTTGTTGTAGTGCCTTCTGTTGTTGTTGTATCTTCCGGTATCGTTGTTGTTGTAGTGCCTTCTGTTGTTGTTGTATCTTCCGGTATCGTTGTTGTTGTAGTGCCTTCTGTTGTTGTTGTATCTTCCGGTATCATTGTAGTTGTAGTGACTTCTGTTGTTGTTGTATTTTCCGGTATCGTTGTTGTTGTAGTGCCTTCTGTTGTTGTTGTATCTTCCGGTATCGTTGTTGTTGTAGTGCCTTCTGTTGTTGTTGTATCTTCCGGTATCGTTGTAGTCGTAGTGCCTTCTGTTGTTGTTGTTGTATCTTCCGGTATCGTTGTCGTTGTAGTGACTTCTGTTGTTGTTGTATCTTCCGGTATCGTTGTTGTTGTAGTGCCTTCCGTTGTTGTTGTATTTTCCGCTATCGTTGTCGTTGTAGTGACTTCTGTTGTTGTTGTATCTTCCGGTATCGTTGTTGTTGTAGTGCCTTCTGTTGTTGTTGTATCTTCCGATATCGTTGTAGTTGTAGTAACTTCTGTTGATGTTGTATCTTCCGGTATAGTTGTTGTTGTAGTGACTTCTGTTGTTGTTGTATCTTCCGGTATCGTTGTTGTTGTAGTAACTTCTGTTGTTGTTGTATCTTCCGGTATAGTTGTTGTTGTTGTAGTGACTTCTGTTGTTGTTGTATCTTCCGGTATCGTTGTTGTTGTTGTTGTAGTGACTTCTGTTGTTGTTGTATCTTCCGGTATCGTTGTTGTTGTACCTTCCGGTATAGTTGTTGTTGTGACTTCTGTTGTTGTTGTATTTTCCGGTATCGTTGTAGTTGTAGTGACTTCTGTTGTTGTTGTATCTTCCGGTATCGTTGTTGTTGTATCTTCCGGTTTCGTTGTTGTTGTATCTTCCGGTATCGTTGTTGTTGTAGTGCCTTCTGTTGTTGTTGTATCTTCCGGTATCATTGTAGTTGTAGTGACTTCTGTTGTTGTTGTATTTTCCGGTATCGTTGTTGTTGTAGTGACTTCTGTTGTTGTTGTATCTCCCGGTATCGTTGTTGTTGTAGTGCCTTCTGTTGTTGTTGTATCTTCCGATATCGTTGTAGTTGTAGTGCCTTCTGTTGTTGTTGTATCTTCCGATATCGTTGTAGTTGTAATGACTTCTGTTGCTGTTGTATCTTCCGGTATAGTTGTTGTTGTAGTGACTTCTGTTGTTGTTGTATCTTCCGGTATCGTTGTTGTTGTGACTTCTGTTGTTGTTGTATCTTCTGGTACCGATGTAGTTGATGTAATATCAAGTGTCGTTGTTGTTGTTGTCGCTTCCGTTGTTGTTGTTGTATCCTCATACTCGTAGATGTTACACTCGCCCTCGTAGTTCGGGGGAATATATCTGAATGAGTCCACGAGAACTATGGAGTCTGCTGCTGCTACTCCTAACATTGTTACCTGTAACAATACAATATTATTGAATTAATACTTTTACTTCAACATGTTTTCTTATCAAATACCTACTTGTATAACACAAATACGTACTTTTCGCTAAAAGGTCTAAATGATTTATATTTACTTGTGCTGTAAAACAGTTTATTATTGCTTTAATAAACAGTAAACTGTATTATAGCACAAGTAAATTATCATTCATTAGACCTTTTAACGAAAAGTACATATTTGTTATAATAATATGAATCAATATTAATTATCGTGATAATTAATTCATAAAAATTACATAAAAATTATATTTATATTATTTTTTCTTTCAACTATAACTTAGGATGTAGTACAAATTTAAATAAAGAGAAAATATCATTCGTATAAATAATTGAAACTATGAAAAAAAATTGTTCATTCATTTAATGTAGGTAGTTACTTCCTTTAAAAAAAATAATTTTATAGATATAAATTTTCTCTCTTCAACTGTTGACGAGTGTAAAATTGATTTTCATAAAATACAATCACAAGGAAATTGTAATTCAATCATGTTAAAACGATTTATTTTTGTTCTTATCTGCATATTTTATAAATTGATTATATTAATCCTAAATCCTTAACAATAATTACAAGAGATAATGAACAGCCCTGACTTATTTGTAAATGAATTTTAATAAACAAGAAAAAAGTGATTGTTGTACTTATTATAATATAATTCAGGTAATCGTGCAATAAATCATGAATTAAAGGCACACACACACATTTAAGGCTGTCTATACATACTTGGTGCATTGAATTGATTTTCATTAAATAAATTCATAAAATCAATAGCCACACAGGTGCCACATAGAGTGAACAGCTTCTCTAAGAAATTGCTAATACGTTTACGGGGTAGATATAGCGATGAAGGTTTTAATTCTTAGACTGCGCTGCGTTAAAACTAAAGTAACGAAAATACAAAGGGATGGGAACTTTAAAATGGTGGATGCACAAATAATCCCTCTGGATTACGGAGACGACCTTGTTGATAAGATACGATTATTACAGTTGACGATGTATTGACGTCATAGAAAATGAAGAAATCAGGGACTATTGGAAGCAATGATATGAAATTACAGACAAATAGCTTGGTAAATGTTTATACCCATAAATGTTTCTTGACGGATTTCCGGGTCAGCTATAAAAATATGATCTATTTCTATTACACAACATTTATCAAGAAAAGTGGATTGAACCGTCTGACGCAAGTCAAGAGAAGAGACAAAGATTAGCGTAATATGAAAATGTCATGAAGTTATATCATTAGACTTTGTCTGAAAATTCGAATGTATGGTTCGGAAAAGAGTGATTTTTATGACTGTTGTATATAATACACTAATTAAGTAAGGATGCTTCGATTGCAAAGATTGGCTGAAATTGAAAGACTCTTGAAGCTAGGTATAGTTATACAGTAAGAAATTGAGGTAGGTTTATATTTCAACATGTTGAAAATGTTGAGGAAAATAAACTGTATACCTACCTAATTACAATTTCAACTAACCGTAGTTTTATAACATTGATGTTTACTAAACCTAGAAAATGTATAAGACAGCCGATTTTAACACGAATCCATCAAGTGCAAACCAAAGAACAGGCATCTATATATTTGCAATCAAACGATTTATATATTGAGAATTTATTCGTAACTTACATAAGCATTATAACTAGCGGGTCCACTGACTGTTACTTGCTGCGTGAGCCACCCTTGTTCAGTAAACCACAAATTACCGACCACATTCGCTCCACCAGGGACAATTTCACTAATTATCACCCACAATGCATCACCAGGCGCTGTAGGCCTCATATATCCAGTCACTTCGAATATGCCATTATTGGACATCGGAAAGCTTTCAGAGGACATGCAACTAAGCACCTCGTTTGCAGACATAAATGTCATACTTCCATTACTAGGCGGCGATATTAATATATCTGCATAATATCCCATTTCCCACACCGGTCTCCCGATACACATTGTACAGTCATTTGGAAATCTGCCATTGAAATCAGACTCAAATTCGTACTTATAACACTCTTCACTTGACACATAATAACACAATAGCGATACTATGAAAATGGACCAGCTTTTCATCATTCTTCGCTGTTTTTTTTTTTTTTTTTGTTGTCGAAGAGCACAAAGTTTCACTACTGTATGTCATCCATTATAGCCAATTACTCGAAATTCAACTTAGTTGTCACTGATAAAATTCGTAATTGATGTACGAAAATCGTTTGAAAACTTTATAATAAAATGCAAAAACAGCATTGCACTTCCCGTTTTTCTCGAATCACAATTCATTTCGAATCAAAGCAACAAAATTTCTCTGGACCAAATTGAGTTTTCCATCGAAGTTACTTTACAAAAGTGTCTACACAGTTACACATACACATCAAAGGTCCGTATGTCCTCTTTCAAATAATACATAATTAGAAGTAAAACTAATAGGTCGAGGAATTTAATAGATTAGATAATTATTGAGCCCCTAGGATTTAGTAGAATTTATTGAGTATAATTATTTAAATATATTTTTTAAAGATTAGGCTGTATGCAAAGCAGGCATAGAGATAGAGCGTGAACTTATCTCCTGCTTAGTTAAATAAACGATAAGGAAACGTATGAATCAGAAAGTGTATGTAGGGGAAAATGCAATGCTTTGGTTTCCCAATATTTTCAGCAACATATCAACAATCTATTGTGTTGAGTATAAGCAAGTTTGATTTTTTATGGATCAGACAATATTATGAGGATTCCACATAGGTTAATTTCATTCTTCTAAATTGTTATCATATATGACTATATACAATGTTTATGGTTGTATTCGTTGATTGGCTATAACAGTATAGCATAAGAGCTAGCGCGCTACGTGCGCGCACTTTCTTACTAACCCATAAGTGGGAGAGACAAAATAGTTGCAGAGATAAAATAGTTGCGGAGACAAAAGTTGCTCGTGCGCGCTACCTTTAAATGTAGGAAGTATGGCATTTCAATATATGAATTTTAAATTTTACTCATGTTTGATATACTTGTACTTATCTGGTTCTAATTCGTATTGGTCATTGTTTATTAATTAATTTATTATCTGAAGGGCACAGTAGATACTAATTAGAAAATATTTGCTATTGTACATAAAAATAATTGCCAAATGTAGAAAGAATGGTCAGTTCCAATAAAAATAGAAGGAGCTGTCACATTCAATAATTTTTAAGTAAATTTAATTTAATTTTAAGTTTAATAATATTATGTTTATCTGTTCTGGGATGAGACAGCTAGGGAGAATGTTGAGGTCTAATAATAATTAATTAATGAATTCTTTATTGTACACACCAAAGTAAACAGAAATAATTCATTACTTCCAAACTATATATCCTAGTTCTTATGAGGACTATTAGGATTTAAATTAAAAATAAAATCACCAGCTCTAGGAATATTGGGAATCGAAAATTCCAGCCATACTTAGCCTTACCTATATTTGAATCTAAAGTTTCATCACGCAGTTATTATGGACATTTACCATAACTTAACGACAATAAATGGATTCACTGTCATATCAAAACTGCTCAGTAGGTGATGGGTAATACTAGTAGCTCGTAATTTGATCGATTCCGAACTGCTTACGATTTGGGAAAAGATGATCGATTAGATAGCCTTAATGCATTTGTTAGTGCAGAATGTTAATTGCATTATTATTTTCATATAAATTCTAGAACAATTCATACCTTTCGCTGGTTCAGATAATTACCCGGCTGCTAAAAATAACAATATGGTATCAACTAGCGCAAGAAGTTTGTTTAATTCAGTAATTGGTTTAAAACTAGAGGTATTGAATTAGTTTTAGCAAGTGTCCGTTTCTATGTATCACCATAATATTTTGAAATTTGAGTTTAAACATTTGCGTTCTTTTTATAGACGGTTACTTTTTATAGCTTTTAATGCAAATAAAAATTAGAGCTAGATAAGAAAATGACATTTTTGACCGCGACGATAACCTGACCAAGTTACAAAAAATAGACGATATTTACAAAAAATAATAAAATTTAAAATCTCCCTAGTTAACTAACCAATGTTTCAATGATCGATAAAAGTTAAAATTGTGTCCTATTCAGACCATACATATATCTACCCTGAAGGCTTAATACTTACATAGCCTGTGTACTTCGCAGGACCAGTGAGACGAGTACTCTTCGTAAACCAGCCTTCTTCAGTGAAGGGGATATTTCCAACAGCTCCGTTCGAGCCGCCTGGAACTATCTCGTTCACAAGCACGGACAACGCATCACCGATCGCCGTAGGTTTCACATACGCAGTCACTTCAAATATACCATTGAAAGCCATAGGAAAAATATAAGTCGACATACAAGTCAAGTTTTGCCCTGCATACGCAAACTTCGTGCTACGCTCGTTCGGTGGAGTAAGATCCACGTCCGCATAGTTCCCTATTCGCCACTCATCTCTATTCAAGCACATGTCACAATCGTTCGGAAATTTTTCCTCGAAATTCATCTCGAAATCATATTTAACACAATCATCACATAGAACAGTATAACTCAATAGCGTCGTCACTAAAACGAACCAATGTTTCGAC
Source organism: Colias croceus (assembly GCF_905220415.1). Lineage (NCBI taxonomy): Eukaryota > Metazoa > Arthropoda > Insecta > Lepidoptera > Pieridae > Colias > Colias croceus. The sequence goes on along the minus strand of NC_059552.1, from coordinate 2,289,836 downwards.
ATTTCTTTACACAGAGTATTTGCAGCGGCACGAGTCAATGAACAAATTCACTTTCGTTTTAAATTCATAATTAGCGAATTGAACGATCACTGATAGGACTTGGAATTTATATCCTACATGCTTCAAGTTATCAAATTAATATTCGACATCTCATACATCTTGATTCTTGATACGCAATATTTAACCACTAATAATATATAAAATATTTTCACTTAACGATTTTCTCTAAGCTTTATTTATTTGTAACATTTTCAAGAGCACGTTCAAGGCACTTATGCCTATTACAAAAATAATATGTAAGTAAAACTATTAGCTGGCCAAATCTGAGAGATAAGATTAAATTATTTGATTGTTATCGTTTAATATATCCGATGAGCTTGGATTTTGTTTAATTATTTGAACAATAATCTTTGATTTAAAGATTTATTGAATTGTAATCCGCACAAAACAACTAAAGGTATATGTTTTATAAAGAAAAATGTAGAAAAACAATATTGTAATGATGATTAGGCTAAGCAGATAGGTTATAGGATGTTAGACAAAAGTGCAGATTTGTTGGTACTACATTCTACATCCTACACATATAAGTATCCGGCGCATATACAAATTACTTTTTTAAAAATATTATTTAGGTATAAAAATATGGTATGAACTTGAAATGGAAAAGGAAAATGTTCCTATATCTGAACCCAAATAATGATCTGTAAAAACTTTTTCTATTTCTGATCATTTTATATTTTGAGGAAACTTTACTCTAATGACTAATAAATCTAATGACAACAACATTTTCTATATGTTCTTCTATGGGTTTAAAAACAGGTTTAATTTTCAGATCAACAACGTCACATGTAGGTAACCTACCACGTACCTACTTTAATCAATGTAGTTAAGTCTGCTTGTGTGAAAATTTCCTCATCAAATCAAACTATCTTTTGTTAATTAAAAATGTAAATACTCATAAATTTATAAAGAATAGAAAAAAATCAATCACGAGGCGGGACTCGAACCCGCATCCTTTCGCGCCATTCCGGGGCGGATGCCTGACCAATTCAGCCACTCGTGACCCGCCAGAGCAATCGAATTTATTCTATTCTTTCGGTTTTATGTTACTAAGGGACACACCGCGCGCCATCTATTGAGATGATTAACAACCATCTCAACCAATATGAAACACTTTTCAGTGAATACAATATTCGATAGTTAAATACTTTATCTTAAAAAATAGTTTGAGCAATAACATAGACTTTTTATCTCGGATCAACTCGGACAAAGCCTGTGCAAGCAGTAAGTATTTACCTTAGCCTTTTTGCCTTGGATGGCCTTTTTCTTAAATAAAATATAAAATAAATAAAAAACTAATTAGGTACATTGTTCTAATTTTATCAAAATAGATAAATAGATATTTGTTTGATAGGCGCGTAGGGAAAAAGTCGGTCATTGGCTCGTCTGTAAATATCACAAATTATCTAATAGTTTATGTACTTCCCTATTCATGTAAAAGATTAAAAATAATATAATATAGTCATATTAGTCACTAGCTTCACCTGTTTTACCGACGTTCTTAATTCAAACATTAATTATAGTTTTTCTGGAAGTGCTTTTAAAAAACGACGGTTATCAATTCCTATCTCAAAAAGAAATATATTTTTTTGTGGCTACAATCGGTAAATCTAAGTATAATATAAAAATTACAAATTTCTTGTTTGGCACAAAAATTCAGTAGAAGAAATTATGTTGAACGATTTATTTTTTCTATTCTTGTAATTAAATTTATTTAAGCACTTAAAACAACAGTAACGTAATTATATTATAAGTTTTCTTGTGCATACCTGTAATTGGTGTACATACATCATATTAATATTCGATAGTTGTTTAGTTTTAATTGTGATAATTTTCATGTGTACTCTGTTGGTATGTCTAAATTAAATAAATAAATAAATAAATAAGAGTGTAGACTATGCTTTCAGCCTGCAGCTTCTTGGTTCTTCTTGGTTGGTATTTTCTACTTGAATTCAGCTTAATTTTTATTATAACGAAATCAGAATATATTTCATCGATTTCATAATATTTCCTCGTTTTCTTTACAAGAAACTGAAATACGGGATTTCAATGCATTTATTCCACTAGCTATTGTCCTGTTAGTTTATAACTTCAATTGATATTATGCAATACCTATATTATACAATATATTTTGCACAATAGAGAACGAGAACATTTATTATTTATTCAAAACAAATACATATCTAATAGTATAACAATTTCTCTTTCTATTTTTTTTAATGTCATCGCTGTTTGCTTTTCTGCGCCTAATAACAGTAACGAACGGTACGAGATTCCTGTAAATGTGTCCGTAGTTGTTATTATAATATGAAAAAAATAATTAAACATTTTGTTAAGAGGAGTTACAAACAAACTAATGTGACTGGTTTTATTTTCACAACAATGCAGGTGAAAATTGTATCTTTATTTTTAGTAAGTGTGTAATGAGGGCTTTAAAATATATTATAAAGATATCTATAGACTCTAGTTAGATATTAGATATGCCAAATGGCATATTGCTACATAGTATAAAACAAAGTTGCTTTCTCTGTTCCTATGTCCCTTTGTATGCTTAAATCTTTAAAACTACGCAACGGATTTTGATGCGGTTTTTTTTAATAGATAGAGTGATTGAACAGGGTGGTTTTAGTATATAATTTATTAGGTTTTAGACAAAGTGGGCGAGGCCGCGGGCGGTAAGCTAGTCTAATATAAGTAAATACTTATTTATAGTCTATGGTCACACGGTGGTCACACGGGGTGAATGACATTTTGATTTAACTATGACCTCGAGCTACGGGCACTTTGAAGTTGAAATAAGTAATTAATATTAATGGCAGGTGCATTTGTTTCATTATTTACAGTTTAAACAATACAGGTAACATTTTAATATTTTAATAATAAATTTCAGAAGTCCCTGGTCGTTGAATCGAAATTGAAAGACAAATGAGAGTTGGTGTCTAGTTTTAATTGAAACAGTAGGATTTTTAAATCTATATCAACACTAGCTGCTCCGCGCGGTTTCACCCCCGTGGCCCCGGTCCTGTTGGTCGTAGCGTGATGATATATAGCCTATAACCTTCCTCGATAAATGAGCTATCTAACACCGAAAGAATTTTTTAAATCGGACCAGTAGTTCCCGAGATTAGCGCGTTCAAACAAACAAACAAACTCTTCAGCTTTATAATATTAGTATAGATATTCAGAACATCATACACATGGTAAGATATAGTCCTACATTTTGTACTATATAGTTACTAAAAATAATACGTCCTAGAGCCAAACATAATGAGTAAATTATAAATAAATAATAAAAAAATAAAATCGTTTATTTAGAAACAACACATACAAACAAAAACAATTTAGACACGACGATCGCCTCAACTAGGAATATACCTGTGCTAGAGACGATCGACGCCTTCCTCTCCAGACTTAGCCAGTATTGTTAATTTAACTTATATATACTACATAAATTTATAAAATAGAGAATCATTAAAAGAACTAATTGAGGTTAAAAATAACATTTCGGGCCTGCAGTTTGTGTGTGTGTGTGTTCGTGTGTGTGTGTGTGTGTGTGTGTGTGATGTGTGATTATCCTACTATAATTATAATAGATAGGTATTATAAATGCGAAAGTTTGTGAGGATGTGTGTGTGTTTGTTACTCTTTCGCGCAAATACTACTGACCTGATTACAATGAAATTTAGCACACATACCTATAGAGTATAGAGGGTAACTTGGAATAACACATAGGATAGATTTTATCCCGGAAATCCCAAGGGAACGGGAACTATGCGGGTTTTCCTTTGAAAAGGCGGGCCAAGCCGCGAGCGGAAATCTAGTAATAATATCTATTATAATACAATCTCTACAATACCAGCCCAAAGACGTAGCTTAGCGCCCAAGCTTTTTAGATCTATATTCCTGTAGTTGAAACAAAAATAGCCTGTGATTAAATATTGAACGTTTTACGCTTAAGCACATACTAATACCTAAAGCATATATTTGCAAAATATATACAATATTATTTTACACATTCAGTCGTTACGTAAATAAAAGATTATATCAAAGCGATCAATCGGTTTAGAGATTTTTATCTCATCTTTATTGGAAGCTATAGATTAACACTTCAAAGGACAATTACCTGCAAGATAGTAATCAATCTGATTAGATTACTCAAATGTTTATATCATGATCTCAATCTAATTCACAATAGATAATTTTACCGAATGTACTCACAAGTATCTTACATTTGACAATATTATTTCACACGAAATTGACAACACACTTAAAGAGAATAAAGAACATTTTGGCGTATATGTATTGATATGTATATTTTTGCTTTTTACCGGATTTTTCTATAATAAGCTTAACGCCACACTAGCAAAACAAGTAACGTTATTTTCAAATTACTAATAATTATCTACATTTAAATGAGTAATTAGTAGTTTGTTTTTGAAGTAATTAGATGGCTAAAATTTAGTATTCCTTTTAGAATAAACGCCTTTGTCGTTTAGAAAAAAGTCTTAATTTATAAGTTGAACCAAAAAGAGGAATATAAATGTTACCTGCCTTTTGTACTGCACCAATTTTCATTCTGTATTCACCGAAAGGTGGACGTGTCTTATAATTATATCTGTCTATCTGTCTATGACATCAAATCTTACAAATTAATTAAATTACATGTAAACATCGATTGTTCTTTGTGATTTAATCGAAACATTTTCTAGATTCTTAGCTGTTTTTACCTTTTAGCCATTCAACCGTTTGTAGAGCGTCTTATCACTGGTCTTTCAATTCTTAAATTCTAAATTCTCTAATTCAATGCGTGTTTCAAACTAAGTAGGTATATTCTAGATTATTGAGTAAATGTGTAGTCACCAAATACTTAATAGTAACGCGTGTAGCATATCAATCAAAAATTGGTGCCTAAAATATGTTAATCTTTTGTGCGTACCGTAAATTAATATTATCCTGAGCAAAAACTCTTTATTGTCTTAATATATTACAATAACTATATTAATCTAATTGCAATTTAGATATTATATAAAAAAGTCCTCACTAACCATTAAAATAAAGCGGCACTGATTGAACATTATTACCGTAATTGTAAAATAATCGTAAATATGATCATAAAAATATATCATTATCAGATATTAAAGATAACAGATCTATTTATGACTTGCCAAGCAAACCATGTATTCCTGTCAGTCTACATTCATGTATCGTCAAGACTCACAAGTCCAAAGGTTTTTTGGACTGAAACATTTAGAGCATAAGATTGATTTATAAATGCAATGATAAATAAAAATTAAAGTTTTAAATAACAGAGCGACTATCTAACTCTAATAACGATTAATAGTAATCTCCACAGTGAAAACATATTATACAAATTTAGCAAAATCAAGTTATGAGTGCCACTCTGACCTCTGTACAACTTTTTTTCTAAGTTTGTGAGTTACAAGGTGCGAAACGTAACAATACACTCATTCTATACTAACAACTAAATTGAAGGATGACATTCTTCCCTCCATAGTAATTTACTCACATGCAATTAAAGTTTCTTTATTATACAGGGTTACTTGTAAAACACCAGCAACCTCGCAGGACAAGATAGCTAACATCATAAGCAACAACATTTGTTCTACGACTTTTGATAATTTGTTAGATTTTATTTTCATACAAAAATAAATATTCATTTAATTTTCTGTTTGAATATTATAAACTCTACGCGCATCTAAAATTTACGTTAACAAGAAGCGATCGAGAGGGGGAAGGGGGCGTCGCGTCGTCCTTTCGATAATGAATAGAACATAGACTTACAAATGTTAGGAGAGTAGAATAAAAGCTTAAAAAATCATTTAAAAATAATTTATTGCGTTATGCCAAAAGTCGTAGAACAAATGTTGTTATTTATGATGTTAGCTATCTTGTCCTACGAGGTTGCTGGTGTTTTACAAGTAACCCTGTATATATTTTACACAACATTTCAGGTTACTATATTGTGAATATTACGACTGGTTATCCGAAAACGAACGAAAGAAAGTTATTCCTAGCTTTGATAATTTGGGTGAACGTGAATAATTTTCCTACTTATCATTCGTTATTTTTCGAATATTGTTTTATGAAGTTATTAAATAAAGAATTTCTGTTACTGAAATCTAAATCAAAATACGCAAAAAAAAAACTACATACGAACTCTATTTGTGCGATATAAATAATTATTATGTACTTAATAATTGTAAATAATATGTAAATAATTATTATGGAAGAAGCATATATTCTTTATAACTTACTAGCTTTCCGCCCACGGTTTCGCCCGCTTAATCTATAACCTAATAAATAACAACTAAAACCTTCCTCTGGAATCACTCTATCTATTATAAAAAACCGCATCAAAATCCGTTGCGTAGTTTTAAAGATTTAAGCATACATAGGGACATAGGGACAGAGAAAGCGACTTTGTTTTATACTATGTAGAGATAGAACATGTTCTCTACGAGCTCTACGTTTTCGTAGACGTTAGTCTACGAGTTGCAAATTATGTTTAAATCTGATAGGCGACTGTTTTTAAAACTTTGCAAATTGTATTGCGAAAAATAAAGTACTGTATATTTCCAAATTATCATGCGAATTAGTCATTATAATAAATGCCTTTTTAATAATAAAAACTGCTAATCTATACTAATATTATAAAGCTGAAGAGTTTGTTTGTTACTAACTCTAACACTAATCTCGGGAACTACTGGTCCGATTTGAAAAATTATTTCGGTGTTAGATAGCCCATTTATCGAGGAAGGTTATAGGCTATATTTCATCACGCTACGGGCAACAGGAGTGGAGCCACGGGGGTGAAACCGCGCGGAGCAGCTAGTAATCTAGTAGCTAGTAATATATCTAAGAATCTAGTGTAGGTATATTTTATTTTCACGTCCTCATCATTAAACACTCAGGTATACTTTTTTTTGTTTCATTTTTGTGTTTGTTTGTTGTATTATCTGTTTATTGAAACAATTTGAAAATATGAAGAGAATAATTGTGATCAATGCCATCTAGGTAATTCTATATTATAATATATCACAAGTAGAAAACCAATATTATCTAATCAATGTTATTTGCTCGGAAAACAATACATTCTTATGTTCACAATAGATGGCGCTACATAAAGAAAGAAATCTATACATTAGTCTATACGAAGTTACTTTTTATTTTCTCTATTAAAATAAGCTTCATTCAGTTATGTTACCTATAGTTCATATAATATATTGCTTTTACTACGTGCATCTCGACCACAGACTCGACACTGTTGGAATAAGGAAGAAAGAAAAGTGCAAAAACCATAGACCTCAAATGGATTTACAAAACTAAGTATATCCGGCATCCCCCAACTCCTGCTCTTCCCTATACGTAGATAGATATTATAATATCCATACATCTCAGTAATTTAACAATTTACATACAACTTATGTTTGCAGTAACTAACGCATATTTCCTTTTATTTAAATACAAAAAGAGTGTGTATGCCGAACACACGTGTCAGAAATGAAACTTCTTTGGCAAGATTCAAAGATAGGTACCAATACTCCGTGTCGTGACGGTATTACCATAACACGACTTTTAAATTTTACTCTCAAAGCGCCTAAAGGAGTTTCACTTAAATATTCGACTCATTAAATTATGCAAATGATCAATCTTGTTACATCCTATTGCTAATCTTTAGAAAAATGTACGTAATCTATTTTTTATCTTTTTCTATTTTCTTGACGATAAATATTATCGGAATAATAAAAACTAGTAGTTATTAGATAAACCTGTTTATGATATTATAATAAATAAATACAAAGATATAAAAAAATCATATTATAAGTACCTATCTATTAATCCACGACAGTAAAAAGTGAAACCCTTACAATAATTCACAATAAAAAACCAATAGTTAGGTAATTAATGTGAGCCGTTCAAACGTATATTGGAACGAAGTTCGTATGCTTTTTTTAGAGTATAGAGTATAGACTAAGTATTAATAGTGCTTAGCGCTCAGGAATGTGTAGCGCTAGGTAACGATAATTATTATGAGAGAAATCAAGACCAAATTATGTGCGCCTATTTAAAATTTTATAGCAAATGTAATTAAAACAACAATCAACATAGGTACATGAGTAGGTTTCAAGGAGATACTACAACAGTAGGCTTTTTGAAAAGAATTCAAGGTTTTTCATGTTTTCGAATAATGAATTAAAATATTCTACAAATATTATAAATGCTAAAGTTTGTTAGGATGTGTGTGTGTGTGTGTGTGTTTGTTACTCTTTCGCGTAAATACTACTGAACCGATTACAATGAAATTTAACACACATATAACATATATAGGGTAACTTGGATTAACACATAGGATAGGTTTTATCCCAGAAATAACACGGAACGGGAACTATGCGGGTTTTCGCGAAAACGCGAGCGAAGCCGCGGCTGGAAATCTAGTTATAAATAATTGCATCCGATTTTATATATTGTACATATACGGTTTAAGCTACAGTCAAAATCTGTTATAACGACATCGAAGGGACTACTCATATTGAGTCGTAAAAACCGATAGTTGTAACAACCGGATTTGAATTTTGATACACCATATTCTTTTGCCAGGTTTTTGTTTGGAATTCCTTTCTCTAGCTTTGAAATAATACGCGATTTTTCTTCGATATTGATTTGTTGTCATTTTTGCGACATGTTACAATTTTCACAGTTAACTCAACAATATGTTTTGGTGCGCCTTGTGTAACGATAAGTAACAAACTGACTTAAGAGATATGACCAAGCGGGTCTTGAGGCTACGGCCAAGCTACGGCATGCATGTGCTTTGTTTCTAAGAATGACAAAAGACCCTAAACTTTGATTACTTTTAAGATAATAGCCATTGACTATTAAACCGTGCCAGATGTGGATACAGTTACCTATTCAATAATTGTTTACAATACAGCTGAGCCGGTCGTTCTACAGATATAATTCTCCGAAAATATTAACCAAATGTGGTCGCTTAATGCGGTATGTCGTATTAAACAATGTCGTAAAAACCAATGTTTTCGATAAGGCGGTCATATAATATTCAGCCAGGACCTTTGATTTTGGTCAATTTAACCGGTATGTTGTTCTAAACGATGTCGCCATAAACGGTTTTGACTGTACTTATATCAGTAGGTTTTCTTTGTTAGGCCTTCTCTGAATCACGGGCACACAGTGGCTTCATGGATTTAATTTATCATTGATAACAATTAATGCAGTCTGATAAAGTCGCACATATCTTTCCGCGGTAGGAAATTGTTAAAATAAGTTAAGCTATTCATAAATATGACATAAGGTTTATCGGAACTTAATCATAATATAGTAGATATAGAATAGAACGTAGGTACGCTATCATCACAACAAAAATGTGTAGATTAGTTTGGCATTGCGATTGCATTTACATTAATTTTTGTCGACATTATCTCCTTACTTCATTATATTACTAGATTTCCGCCCGCGGCTTCGCCCGCGTTTGCAAAGGAAAACCCGCATAGTTCCCGTTCCCGTGGGATTTCCGGGATAAAAACTATCCTATGTGTTAATCCAAGTTACCCTCTATATGTGTGCTAAATTTAATTGTAATCGGTTCAGTAGTTTTTACGTGAAAGAGTAACAAACATCCATACATCCATACAAACTTTCGCCTTTATAACATATATTAGAATATTAGATATAAGATTAGATTAGAAATATTAGAAATATTAGATGTGTATAGGAAACGTCACAATGTACCTTGAAATGTAACAAGCAAGATTAGTAGTACAGGATACATCGCCCATTTTTGCAAGTGACTACTATCAAGCTGATTTTCCGTTTGTAGCTTTATTTTGATGAGACACCGAATAATTTCGTGTACGAAACTCTCGATTGTGGTAGCTAACAGAGATAACAAGGATAAAATTTTTTGATTTGATGGTTCTCAAATATTTATTACTAACTGAATTTTTTTTTTTGCTTAATCAAGGCTACTTTTATCCGGGTACTATGCATGCAGAAAATATGTATAAAATAAAGTTAAGTAAAAGAATTGTGAGATATAAAAAGTGATTATTAAATAAACATACGTAGCATGATAAATTATTAAGGTAAACGCAGCTATCAACGACCCATCGAAAATCTGAAGGTATTACCGACCTATAAAAGTAATTCGAAATTTAAACGTTTCCAGAACTATTCTAGCTATAGGTAGGCAAAGTTATACACGAATGTATTAATTGAGCATCGTATACTTTAACGTTAGAGTGAGTAACTGAGCAAAAAAGAGTTAAAATGCGTAAGTTGCTGCGGGGTAGCGTGGAAGCAGGACGTGTCGTACTGTTCCGTTGTTCCTTCGGGTAAGTACTCTGAGTATCTTTTTAAGACATTTACAAACAAATGACATCTATACTTTAATTTATATTACTAAATGTCAATGCATTTAAGTGTCAACTTTTCATTTCTTACAACATTTTATTAATAAAAAGTAATTTGAAACGATAAAACTTAAAATTAAAATGGGACGGTGTTAGCTTCACCAGTTTAAGTCGTGGCAGGTATCAACGACCCGTAAGTCGGCAATGGCAGCAACGTGACTTTTTGTTTTATTTTCTTTTATGTTATTATATCACACTAACACAAGTGGTCTTATGGACCAGTTTAAATCTAAGCTATGAGTCTTCATAAAAATCTATTAGCGACTAAACTTTTTTGTCTAGTGTTGTGTCTTTTAGCGTTGTCAATTTATACAAAGTTATGATATTTTCGAGGATCCCTATCGAATAGTTACAGTAGTAAATCATTGTTTTTTTTTTGTTTAAACAATATGCATTTGTTCATATTTTGTATGACATTAATCAATTATAATCTATTTTATAGTCTGATGGTCAAATGAATTAAAATAACCATTTTTTTATGGGTCGGTAATACAATTTAGGTTTATACTTACATACTTTAATACCGACCCATGTGGGTCGGCAATAGCAACTATAGGAAGCTATTACCGATCGAATATAGATTGTTTAGTTTCTCATCTACAAATTCAAATTCAAATTGCTTTATTTGCAGAATGTAGAATAAAGATGTTTGTATATACAGATAATATTGATCCTTAAACATTCCGCTCGTAATTGAGCGTGCAAATATATTTTTATTACTTTTATGACATAATAGGTGCCTATTAAAAATTATATTTTTTTTAGGTTCAATTAACATAAAACATATAATTAGGTATATTTTTTCCAGAAATATGGAGCCACGAAAGCGGCGAAAAGTATTCAGTAAAACACAACTCGCCGAAGCAATCAATCAAATAGCATAACGAAATATCCTAGAGTTTGAAATCCTTAATTTAATATATGTACATATATTAATAGTATTATGTTGATTAATTTAAAAGTTTGTAATTATTTAGTTCATTACTAAAAAGTACTCATTTGTTTTATTAAAAATAACTACAATAAAAAAATACGAATATATTTGCATTTTTATTTCATTTTATTAAGATCGGTAATCATCATCATCACTAGCTTCTATACATTCCATTGCTGGAAAAAGGCTTCCTCTCACATACGATCGGGAATAGCTGCATAAAAATCGTTAATAGCTTCACAGCCGTTTTTATGGGTCGGTAATAGCAACAATCGACTAAGTCACATTGTAAATTATTTTTTACAAGATAATCCTTTATTAGAATGTATTTGCTTCAATAAATACATTTTTTATACATAACACTAGCATATAAAATGAAATTATAAATCTTTAGAAGAACCAGTATACTTAAAAAATATGGTTGATTTTGAAATTGCCTTAGAGGGGTCGTTAATACCTGCGTTTACCCTATACAGTTTAGTTTTGAAACCTGCATCTTTTAATGCGTTTTAGGCATGAATCTCTACTTGAAATTTAAACAATATTTTGAATAAAGCAGCATGCTGGCAATGTGCAAAAAAAAGGAAAAATCCTACGTTTTTGAAACTATGTACTGACCCCGTGACCACGCTCGCTGTAAAGTGTTCGAAACGTCGGGAAAATAATATAATGAATAAATCGCGTTTAAAATCCGATAAATAGTCTTTAATTTCTAAATGTTTAATACTCGCGTAAAATCAAACACTAAAAAATACTTTAAAACCAATCTTTACAGTATTCATATGTGACTGCTCTTACTATACACATTTAGATATAGGTAAACAAGTGGTAAACAATATTTTGTTAACTTTGAACTGTAAACGAAGCAATGCACGTCCATTATTATGACGCATCTATTTATCAACACATTCCTAAGGATTAATTAAATCCTAAAATACTTCAAAAATATTGCACAGATAATGTGAATGCATTGTGATAAAGTGGATATCGTAATAAAATTTATAGGAAATGGTTAATAGGAGCTTAATTATTTATAAGAATGACATAATTCTTTGTTTTATTGAGTTGTAAAATTACGTTATCAGAAACAAATATTGTACTCGTAAATGCGTTACATTTTCCGTGTTTTGTTTCTTATTAGTGAAATAAAAAGTGTTAATATTCCCACGGTGCATTTACATCAAACGAGAGCATGATAATTGTAACCCCACTATGTAAAATTATTTTAATGTAGAGCATTATTTCGTTGTTCTTAGTACGAACGAAAAGATTCTTTGCAATGTTCTAATAGGTACTGAACAACACTGAATACAAGTTTTCGACGTCTAGGTACACTTAAAAAATCAGGAAAGAATGCTCTTGCTCGAGCTCTAGCTCTACTCGTATGTTCGCATGATGTAAATGTACCGTCAGAAGATATACTTTCGGATGCTTTTGGACTTAAATAATTTACGCTTCCTTTAGCTTTTTTAGGCATTTCCTTAGTTATTTAACGATAAGTGCTAATAAATAGCTTAATGCTTCTTAGTATCGATTCATGTTCAGCTGGAACGCAAGTAAGTAGCATTTTTAGATTCTCCCATGTAAATTTATTGTTGTTAAATATTAATCATAGACCATATTATCGCTGTAAAGTTACCTGTATCAGAGATATTATTGTTGCGGTGATGATAGAATATATTAAGGTACAAGTCCGAGACGGGCCGCAGACCGCAAACCGCAACAGCAAACTGCAAGCGACAACACTTGTTTCTATGAACATCTATATATATGAATCGGTGCGCGTTGCGGCTGCAGGCAGCAGTGTCGCCGCGCTTAGAATCAATTTCATAGATGTTCATAGAAACAAGTGGTGTCGCTTGCAGTTTGCTGTTGCAGTTTGCGGTCTGCGGCCCGTCTCGGACTTGTACCTTTAGGCAAACATTTAAAAATCGTTAAGCTTGGCTTGACGTGACTAAGATTTAAAAAATAATAAAAAGGAATAATCTCTGGATAACTTATTATTCTCTAAAATAGTGTCCCTGAGTCTAAGTCTTCTTTCTCATTCGTTTAAATTAGTTTTACACGGTGATAATGTGAATATAGAGCTATTAATAAATGATCTATTGTACATCTTACTGTACACAGTTATTACAAGCTAGTGTTTCGAATATGAAAGTAAATAGGTTTATGTTTAGATATCTTAATAAGGGTTAATGACTTTTCCTACGGGATCCTAAAATAATGTTTCTTGCCTTTTAGAGGCTAGAAACATCGAAATACCGTATCTATCTAAGTAAATATATAATATTATTAAATTCAAACAAGTAATGTGCGTAATAAAATCGATTACGATCCATTAAAACATTTGTAAATTACGTAGTGTGTAGATACAAGGTATAAAAGATAATTATTGGTTGTTTGATGTTTACGCTCGCGCCACTTCAAAAGCACTTAACAAGTTAACAAAGACATTTTATGCATGTATTATGTATCGTTTTATATTATTATCTATACTAATATTATAAAGCTGAAGAGTTTGTTTGTTTGAACGCGCTTATCTCGGGAACTACTGGTCCGATTTAAAAAAAATCTTGTGGTGTTAGATAGCTTATTTATCGAGGAAGGTTATGGAATGAAGCCACGGGGGTGAAACCGCGCAGCAGCTAGTTGAATATATTGCCAAAAATCGTTTTCTATTATTATTGAATATATCACCAAAGAGGCGAATCAGTGAAAGTCTGGACTTCTTTCAAATAAATCTATACATATAATAAATCTGTAGAAGGGTCAATTCTGTACATTGAAAATATTGAAAAAATAAATACCAGGGGGTGTTACTGGATCGATACCAAACCCAAATATGTGTTTAAAAAAATTTTTGTTTGTCTGCCTGTCTGTATGTTCAGGCATCACGTGAAAACTAACAGTTCGATTTCGATGAAACTTGGTATAATTATACCGTATTATCCTGGGCGTAAAATAGGATACTTTTTATCCTGGAAAAATACGTAGAAAAAAATTAATCTTAATTTTTCAGTTTTATCCATAGACGTTGTTCTGTAGAACCGCGAACACACGTTGCGTATTATTATAGGCCTAGCCGTATTTGGGTCCAATATATATATTTATAAGATATCATTGTCAGAGTTACTCAAAATGAAGAAATAAACCATCCACGCGAAGACCGACATCCGCGCAGACGGAGTCGCGGGCGGAAGCTAGTAATAAATAAAACTGGTTTATTTGGAAACAATACATAACAATTTAGACACGACGATCGCCTCAAGCAAGAATATATACGGTCTGTGCTAGAGACGATCGACGCCTTCCTCTCCAGAGTTAGTCAGTATTGTTTAGTTTACTTATATACTAGTAGTTTTTTTTTTTTTTTTTTTATTGGTTATAGGGAAGCGCTTGACCACAATCTCGCCTGATGTTAAGCTGAGATGTGGTCTAAGATGGAGCGCGCTTCCCTAGAAGGTACCTGTTCACTCTACGCTTGAAGACCCCCATATTGTACTCGTCGGGGAACACAGACTCAGGAAGCATGTTCCAGTCCCTCGCGGTTCGGATAAAGAATGTGGAACCGAACCGCTTAGTCCGGGTACATGGAACGTCCACCATATGGCGATGCCTAGAATCTGTGCGCCTCGACGACGACTAGTAGTTACACATTTTTAATAGTCAACGGTTTGTCACTTATGAGCCTCAAAATTTAAATTGATTTAAAGTATTTGTACAACGGTGCATTTACATTACAAAGAATGCTCTTGCTCTAGCTCTATGATCGTTTGATGTAAATGCACCGTAAAAAACAATTGTGATGAAATCGGAATGTTTTAAAACAAAAAAGAACTAAAAACCGTGAATGGGAAACGTGTATCACCAAGTGTATCACTGATTTTTTGATGTAATGAGACATCCTGCAATTTGCATACCTACACCTTGGCATCATGGTGACATGATGGTAGCGTCAATATGAAAATGTCTCATTAGTTCATTACGGTGCATTTACATCAAACGAAACAGCTAGAGCAAGAGCAAGAGCATTCTTTCGTGATCTTTTAGTGTGAACGAAAACACTGAATAGTGTTATTTAGTATTAGAACATTGCATAGAAACTATTCGAACGCTCTAAGTCCAACGAAAGAATGTTCTAGACCTGTTTAGACTATAAGAAATTGACTTAGAGGGGTTAGAATGAGCTTTCGCTCACCTGATCTAAGTATGCTCGTTAGACATGCAATAACAGATACACTGAGAGAAAATTTATATTTATGTTTTAAAATCCTATGTATTATGTAACTAGATACCTCTTAGGTACCTTATGTTTTGAATAAACTAATTATAATGAAACTTGAAACAATAATACTTATTTATAAATTAAAAACTTAAATAAATAGAAAATATGGATACTTACATATCCACTGTAAGTGCCAGAGCTGCCCATTGTCATGACGACGGAATTCCAGCCACGAACGAAGCCCGGGGTCTGGAGTCCCAACGTTTGCTGTGCCACCGTCGCTTCACTGTTTCCCGCGAATTCGTTCACTATTATCGATATGATGTCCTGATTGCTCGCCGTATCCATGAAAATGTTCATCTCGATGATCCCTCCCGCCGTTATATTGAACGCGAACGAGCCGATACAGCTCAATACAGTATTGGGCGCTATGAACAGCGTGCTCAGTTCGTGGGGAGGCGTCATCCCTATATCTGTATAGCGGCCTAGGTTCCACATGAGCTGCCCCCCGCACAGACTGCTCTCATTCGTGAAGTCATCACTGAACCCCTGCTCGAAGTTCACAGTCACGCACTTGCTGTCACTTAACACGAAACACAACGACACAATAAAAAGCCGGTACATTTTTTCGATGCACAGCACTGTCCCGGTCGCCGCTTAATCTCCACGATTTAAACAAAATTATGTATCATAGCTATTCAAAATGTTATATCGGATAAGATACGGCTCTTCGATTCTGGTAATGTTGATAAGTTTAATTACAGTGCTAATTCTTTAATTAAACATATTCTAATCACTGTTTTCCATTAAAAGATACAATCTGTTCATAGCTTGGTTACACCGACTCTAACTATGAGTAACGTATGAAATGTACGTTATAACTTATAACACAAAAATTATACAGTCCTTCAGCAGTTCTTATCGAGTATTATATCCTAATAATGGTATTTTAATATGTGTATAAAGATATACAGAAAATTATCTATAACACTTAGTAATAAGTAATAAAACAATTAATATTAATATTTTATTAAGCATCCTGCTTTAAGCCAATTATGATTACTCTAGGCAATTTTATACATGTGTGCAAATATAATATGGTTATTATTATGAATCAGAATCATAGTTCAGGTACTTTTCTTTAATCTCTGGGAATTTTAAATGAATGAAATTGTATCCATATTTTCTAACTTGCGTTGTTATTTCTGTAAAGTTTCGAAGAAAGAGGTTCATATGATTTCCCCAATGAAAGATTTAGAATAATGGAATATTATTATACACGTATATTCTTGGCAAAAGCAAAATCTACTTAGAAAAGGAAAAATGGAATATAATGCAGAATTTATGTCTCAATAGGCACCTAAATGAAAAAGGTTTTCATTTGTGCGTCAAAAGAAAAACATCACATTACATAAACACACACACATTTAATTATTTTTATCGTAATCTGAGTGTGTTAATTAAAATGATTTATTGATTGATAATCGCCGTGATTTTTCAGTACTTTTCAAACGGGCTACCGTCATTGTTTTAACTATTTTTCAAAGACAGAGATACATACAGAATAAATATACAGAAAATATATTAGAATACAGTTTTAACTTGCAAAAAACATTAGAAATGTTATACACACATATTTAATCTTAATTTTTAAGGGAAAAGCGATTACAGAAATTGAAAATAGCGTTCAGGATTTATAATGGCAGGCACAGAAGAAACAACGGCTCCAATATTTTAAGCTAAAACATTGATGGCAAAAGTTTTATGTTGCCTGTAAATCTTACAAATATTTCATTCTGTACAAACTAGACATTTGAAAACTAAAAGATTCATGAAATCGTTGGAGGCCTGAAGAAGGAATTATTTTTATACGTAGGTATGTTATTTCAAAAAGTTTCAAAGATGGTGTCAGAAGATTGCAAAAGGTTTTTTTTTTTGAGAAAAAATTGTTGATTAACAGGAACTACCACTTTTATCACTATAATAAAAAATTATAATCCATTAATACCGGATTACCGCCGACAAAGTCCTTATAAAAATTATCCGCGATAATACACCTTGATAAGATATACTTTTCATTAGTTTTACAAAAATATCCCTTTTGGCAATATAGTATCTATAATTATTAGCATTTATTATATATTTAGAATTTTTTGATAAAATTTTACTAATGTAAATCATATTGTAATCTACACATGAAAAGTAAATAAATTATTAGTCGAATCGAAAAGAAGCCGATACATAAAGAAGTGTTTAAGAGGGGTTAGGCGGTCAGCGAAAATTCAGCTATTCGGGCCTGAGGTAAGCGGTGAGGGGGTCCGAACTAAAAATCGTAAGCGCCATTCACATTTTTATCAAAAAGTGAATGAAAATATTTAGTATTTTCTAAATCTAAAACAGTCACGAAATCGACAAGGTAAATACCTATGTATTTGTGATTTTATACGAATTATTATCGTAAAATACGGTTGTAATGAGCATTTATATGATATTTTAGAGGTAACTTCAGGATTTTTTTTTATCGAGCAAAATGTTTCCAATCGTGTTTTGGAAACAGTCATCCCATCACACATATGTTCTGTAATACATATTAGAAATTCCAGTGCGAAAAAACTTCAATATTTTCAATTATAGCTCATAGAAAACAGTCCATTTTGCCGTGTTCACCTACTAAGGCCCCTTAAGACTGTATTTTAATCCTTAATCACCACATAGTATAAAACAAAGTCGCTTTCTCTGTCCTTATGTCCCTTTGTATGCAATCTTTAAAACTACGCAACGGGTTTTTGATGCGGTTTTTTTTAATAGATAGAGTAATTCAAGAGGAAGGTTTTAGTATATAATTTATTAGGTTTTAGACAATTCGGGCGGAGTCGCGGGCGGTAAGCTAGTTTAAAATATATGTCAGATAAATAATACAACAAATTCTCATGAAAAATAACATTTAATGAAAAAATTAAATTCATATTTTTACGAATACATTTTAGATCTTTTTGGGCATGTATTTGAGTACTGTTAAATTAAACTATAAACATAATTCAGTCTCTATGTTTATACAAAATTAATATACAATCTAAATTTTATAGGAAGCAACATTTCTTTGAATTAGGATTCACTGGCAACATAATTATTATATGTATTTTATGAAGAAATCATCCCAATTTTAACAACTAATCAAAATATTTATAAGACAACATCCAAATAATTTGAAATAAATTGCATAATGATCACTGAAATGCGTAAAATAAAGTAAATAAATCATAAAATATTACATTATTTACTAGGTACTTCAGTCTGTGATAAATCTACACAAAAATAAATTCAAATCTCTTGAAATACAATTTGAATACACAAAAATATATTTGCAATCGCAATAAATATATGAAAGGGCTCAAGGAAATAAGTTGAACTTAGTAAATAAAAATGATTTTCATATTTATAAAAATATACAATACTTAACACTAAGAATATCGCCTGACAGTGATCTTATAAACAGCAGTGAGCTAGCGACATCTCTTTATTTATTAAATTTACCAGAATAAAGATACCAAAATCCTCGCCTTACTCCATGTCGTGACTGTATTGCCATGAACCTTGAAATCGACTCAAAAATAATAGAAATTGTGAGTAGTACAAGAAATTTTACTGCAGTTTGTCACTTATGGAAAAGGACATATTGAGTATGCTCTTAGTTAAATAAAACAGTTATTTGATTAAAGCACATCACATAAAATATTAAATAGCAATTCATTTTTTTTGTATTTAAACAAAAGAGATATCACGAAACCACTGCTGATTACAATTAATTAACATTAAAAGTTGACTGCATAAGAATGTTTCCTTGCAAGGCAAATCTTTATTTTATAAAATTCAATATTTTTATTAATTTGATAATAAAATGACATTTGATAAAATAAAACTGATCACTATACATTTCAAAGTAAAATTACATATTAATTTAAATTCATTTTGTAGAAAACATTCAAATAGTCAATTTCATAGTACAATGAGACAGAATAAAATGTCACTTAATAATAATAAAAACCACTGCACCGTTACCTTAACCAAAATTAAATCGACAATATACAAAATGCATCTACTTGTTTCCATTACTTAAATATAATACATATAAAAATCAAATATCTATTTAATAAATGCTACTTTAGTTGCAGTCTTCACGCATCCCATTATCTCATAAGTGAGTGTCAAAAACTTGTGTCATCTATACTTAATATTATAAAGCTGAAGAGCTTGTTTGTTTGAACGCGCTAATCTCGGGCACTACTGGTCCGATTTGAAAAATTCTTTCGGTGTTAGATAGCCAATTCATCGAAGAAGACTATAGGCTCATCATCTCGCTAAAATCAACAGGAGCAGAACACTGCGGGTAAAACCGCGGAGCACAGCTAGTTAAAACATAATAGACAACTTTTATTACCCTTATTTTCCTTTAAAAACAATATTTAAGATATGCTGACTAATTTTTGCACCATATAAAACTGCTGAAACTAAGTACTTTCATACTAACAAATTTCTATCTCATACAAATTTATTGTTCGCGTATAATGCTACAAAATAATACTAAATCACCGTGCATAGAACATTTGTGCGTATCATAGCTAGGCCTTGGACGACACGTGATATTTAACAATTAATTTCATATCGTTTCAAGTAGAAAGCTGTAGATAGGCTTAAAGATCGGGAA
The DNA here is from genome assembly GCF_905220415.1 of Colias croceus. Taxonomy (NCBI): domain Eukaryota; kingdom Metazoa; phylum Arthropoda; class Insecta; order Lepidoptera; family Pieridae; genus Colias; species Colias croceus. The sequence goes on along the minus strand of NC_059552.1, from coordinate 2,269,464 downwards.
CGGCACATTGAGATGTGTTTTAATAGTTCAGTTGTCTCTTTCTCGCTCATAATAGTTGAATCATGCCATCTTACTTTGACATCTAATTGTGTATGCATGCCATTTTTGACATTGTGTTGGTAACCTATCAACATCTTTTCACTTAAAATATTCTTTTCGCGCCAAAATATACTTAAAAAAAGTGACACTATTCCATCTCACCTTCAAATTTACTGGACCGCAAAACAATTATTGCCTATTGAGATTATCGGTTCGCTACACATCACTTTTCACTATCACTTTCGCTAACGTTATTTTGTTTCACTGTTATATTTCACATCACTATTTCAATACAAAACTTCGTAAACTGTCGCTTTCTTGTCCCCCGAACCCGTCACTATGAACTTATCATCCGAAGACACATCACAACTGAGCACCGACGACGATTCTTTAGACTGAAAAGAGTAAACAAAATTAATGAATGTTTATTCAAGTCGTGAATTTTTGTATTTAAGTATTGAATACCTATATTGTCATTTTATTCAACCAAAGGTGTAATTTCTCCAAATAAAATACTTCACAAGTAATTTAAAAATAAATTATCTGTAATAAAAAATAAAAAAAAAGTATCATGCGAAATAACGTCCAGACATCTTGGTGAAATTTGCCGTATTTTTATTTTTTACTGATTAGCGAATCTTTTCTCACTTTAAAAACATAGATGATTTTTTTTAACTTCTACATACAAATTTAAACATAAAAAATACTTGTCATATTTTATAATCATCTCACCTGAAATATACTAGCTCCATACGGTGTCCTCCACGCATTTAGCAGATTATCCTTGCCCGTGGACACAAACCACTTGCCCGAAGCCGCAAACCGCAGCGATAACACACATGATTCGTGCAAAGCGAGCTGGTAACGGTCCGGTTTGCCCGCGTGGAGTACTTCTACGTGGGAGTTCTCCATTCCTACTGCTAGCCAGGAACCTGGGTGGGCAAATATGGTATGTTTTAGAGGTAGTTTCATATTTGTGAACATGGGTTGAGAGATATAAGGTTATGTGTGATAGAAGTTTTTTGTTTTTTATGTGTTAGTTATCTGTTAGGAATGTTGTGTTAGTTAAGCAAGCAACTGAATGGGCTTAATTTTTAGTTTGTAGGTTTTTTCTTCTTGAATTAGCAAGAAGCATGCAACTTTTAAAATAAACGCAAAAGCAGTGGTGACTCGAAGTAAAGCTCGGACTCAAATAATCGCAACTCAAATATTTCAGTATCTGTATGTCTGCTCTCAGAAGGACTATTCCTGTTTTTACAAAATTTATTTTGCTTCTCCGCTCCTATTTCACATATTATTATAGTCGATTTGTATCACTGGTGTTCCCGCTATTGTATTTTTCAGTTTCACTTCTACTTTAGCATATATCGCGATGTGATATAGCCAACATACCGGTGGGACAGTAATAATAATAATAGACGGGCATTTCTCCGCAACTCGACGTCAAGCGCCTATTTTGCGTGAGAGAGGGAGGTGGGGGGAAACCAGCTAAAACTGAAACCACCCGAGCTCCTCCATGAAGCCAAGCAGCTTGTGAGGGCTGCCAAAGGCTTCTGGGAGGGACCCAGGAGACCCCAGGTATCTTGCCCTGTACTCCGCAACCCCCTTACATTCCATGATGACGTGGGCTGCCGTTTCCTCGGTCGCCATGCATGCTCTGCATAGCGGACTGTCTGTGATCCCTAGATTGAAGAGATGTTTGTTAAAGGGGCCGTGCCCTGTGAGGGTCCCTGTTATTACACGTAGTTGCACTCTACGTAGGTTGAGAAGCCGACGTGCAAGTCTCGAGTCAATGTCCGGTAGGGCTTCTCTGGCTTGCTTGCAGTCAGATCTGCTTGACCATTCCGCTCTCTGAACAGTGCTAGTGAGCTGAGTAATCATCTTACCGGTGGGACAGTATCCCAGCGAGAATATCTGGCTGGAGAAGTCGTGCTGGTGCAGCTGGCGGCCCTCGCGCAGGTCCCACGAGCGCACCGTGTTGTCCAGCCCGCCCGTCCACAGCCGGCTGCCGTCCGGGCTGATGTCGATGCACGACGCGCCGTCCGTGTGACCTGACACACATACATTATTATATAAATAACTATATAAATAAGTATACAAAAAAAACAAATCTTGTTAAATAAAATAATTAATACAGTTACTCTAAACCACGTTTCGCACCGACACAGGTGTGAACTTGTGAAGGAGCGCAGCGCGGCGCATTTTTCATTGTCAAATTATAATCGACATTGTCCTCGTTAAAGTAAAATTAAAAATCAAATAACAATTTATTCCCGAGAAGCATCGAAGCGTCACGTGCGAAAGATACCGCGCTGCGCTTTATGAATATTATTTTTTAATGAGGACGTCGATAATAGTTTGCCTACGAAAAATGCTCTGTTCTGCTCTCCGCCATATCTGCACAGCCCTTAGGGTGATGCTATACGAGCGGTTTTCCCGCCGCGGGAATCCGCTTCTGAACCGCACTAGTCACAATTTAAAATGAAAGTTGTATGCTGCATACTACACTGCGCGGTTTCCCGTCGCGGTTCACAGGCGGGACAAATTCGACCGCCGCATGCAGCGTCAAACCGCCGCTGATAACCGGCGCTTTAAACTACACGGGCGGTTTCCCGCTACGTACATCATTCGGCGCGGGATCTTAGCGTTCGCTCGTGGTGTTCAAATGAACAGAAAACAGCGATAAACCGCGTCCCGTGTAGTTTGATGGTCTGCGGCAGCTTTGGCGAGCGGTTTCCCGCGACGGGAAAACCGCTCGTATAGTATCACCCTTAGTGGAGAAATTCAAGTATTTTCAGCGATCTAAAGTTAACAATATTGTATTAAAATAAAGATGTCTTACCTTGGAATTGCCTAACTAATGTTTGATTATGTAGATCCCAGACTGCGATATTCCCGTCAGAACAACAACTGAAGCAAACCTGAAATCAAATATTTTTATGTCATAGAAAGTATTCCATTTATTTAAAAAAAACTTTATTATTTGATGTTAATGCTGTTTCGACAACAGATTGAAGATTTTTGCATAGTATCAACAAAAAAAAATTCAACAAAAATTTTCAAAAACGATTCGAAATAATTGTTTATGGCATACAAGCAGACGGCGTTCGCTGGGCTCGACTAAAACGCACACCAAACGCAGAGACGCGCACGCAGCGGTTAACGTTGACGGCTGAGAGGTATTACCGCATGGCGTGAACGATGTGTTATCCTAATTCGCTTCAAAGAGGTTCATACGTGTCAACTGTTAGTTCAGCGATCAGCGTGCATACAATCAGCCGAATGGTACATCTATCGGTCAATTAAGGAAAGCTGGCATGTTCACAGTACTCACACTTATGCAATTTCACTTACAGTATGTTCAAAAATAAATGCGACTCTAGTTTCATTTTCGACTTGAATTGTAAAATGGGTGCGTTGTAGATAAATATATTATGCAAATATAATTATGAAAGCTCTCATAATTTACCTGTAAAATTATACTTTAAAAGTAAATCAATTGATGAAGTTAATTATTTATTCTAATAATAATCAATTGGATAAAAGTATTAATAGTCATTCAATCATCAAATAATAATTAAATTTCAGGTCATAAAAACAATACAAATAACACGTGCGCTCACTCCCAACACACGGATGGTTGTTTTGATAATGATTTAAATAACGGACGTCTTCTGCAGTTGCGGACCAGTCTTGTCCTGACTTTAGTCGAGTAAAGATATTATATAAGAACAACACAAATAATATTATATTTGTAGTTAGTACGTAATACCTACCAATACGCGCTAACAAATATGTGTTACATGTTTATTGTATAATATTCACACTATTGGTTTTAAACTCAAACTCAAACATTTATACAATTAGACTTCTTCTAGAAGCACTTTTGAATCGTCTTAGCAGTTTAACAGTTTTAACATTTACCACCAATTCAGAGAGCAGTATCTATAGAGAAGAAGAAGAATCTATTTAATCATACCTAATCGTAATCTTCTACTTCACTGAAACTTTCATCGCTCGAAGAACTCGCCGTCAGTAAATGAGTCAGTGTAATTATCTACTTTTGGTTCTATAATTGAATATATTTTTCCTCATGTTCTCGCGTCTTTCTCCAAACGTCACTAAACATATCCAGACTAATATGGCATTTGCTTCCTTTCTAAATAATTCTTCCACAGTTTTCAAGTTAAAGTTCACATTTTGTGATGCTACTTTCCCTTTAATTATGCCCCATAGTAGGTAACTCTATTGGGTTGAGTTCTGGATGGTATGGTGGAAGGCGCAATACACTATGTCCATGATCTTTGAAGATTGCATCAAGTAAAAATTGTGTATAGTTTGGCTTATTTTTTTTTAATAATGTTATAACTCTGATTATTAATTAGTAATTTGATTTTTGAAAAAAAAAAATGCCGATTTTAGTCAAAATTTATATTTTTCTAACAAGATCCTTATCATCCAAATTTCCACCTTGGTGAGAAAAATTGACATTTCTAATGAAAATGAACAAAAAATTAAATGATTTTATTAAATACTGTAAAATAGTCTATAATTCTTCCATTTACTGTATCACAAAATTCTTCATAGATTTTTAGATATTCGTACTACACCAATTACATCACCCTGTATTTATAAACAATTGCAAAATATGACACATACATAGGCCGGGAGATACTGACACAAAATTTCGGGTCATTTGTAACAGAATGGCGGTTCTAAGGTCTTATTACGCAATGACTAAAATAAAAATGATGGTCAGAACGCTGGTACCGGCGGACTAGTCGCGTGGGCGTTAGTCGAACTCGTCGTATAAATAGCGAAAGTCAAACGATTTGTAACACAAAAATTTTAGAATTTACCGATAGCCCATAAAAAAGATGTAGTCCGCCAGTACCAGCGTTCTGACCATCATTTTTCTTTTTGTCGTTGCGTACTAAGACCCTTCTAGACCGCCATCCTGTTACAAATGACCCGAAATTTTGTGTCAGTATCTCCCGGCCTAACATGTGCAATGTGTAAATGTGTTGACGTTCCAGCTCTTCTTAATATATCTATACACATTTGTGCGAATAGCGAGGCGAAAAATGAAACAATGAAATTATGAAAAAATGAAATAATGTAAACAATGCACTTGCTATTCGCCTTGATTCGAGTATTCACGATAAGCCCTGTTTTTCGGACGTAACCAAAGCGTGTGTGACGTGTCAGAAGTGCAACTTCTTTGGCAAGATTCAAAGATATCAAAATTGTCGCCCAAATCGCAGATACGTGACGGTATTGCCATGACGCAACTGATATTTTACTTTAAACTCGCCTAAAAAACTTTCACTTCAAAAATAAATGTTTCTTTCGTTCATACGAATGTTAAGTCGAAAATCTTCTATAATATAAAAATGAATCCCAAAATGTGTTGGTAAGCGCATAACTTTAGAACAGCTGAACCGATTTCTTTAATTCTTTTTTTATTATATTCCTTGAAGTGCAAGGATGGTTCTTATGTAGAGAAAACGTGAATATGTATTCATTTGTATATTAAGTTGTTTTAACTTTCAATGTCTAAATTTGTGTGGTGTTTACCTATCTAAAATTGTACACTTAGATTTAAGTTTAATTTTATGTATATTTGTCAATTTGTGTAACAATTTCTGGTAAACCTTAATAAATAAATAAATAAAAAAAAAAAAAAGTACCACGGGCGCAGCCGGGGCGGACCGTTAGTATCACATAATTATGAGTGGAATAACGAATAGTCACCTTGCTGTCGGGGCTGATGGCGAGCGCGTAGCAGGCGGGCGCGGAGGAGGTGAGCTCGGCGCGCATGCGCGGCGTCGGCGCCGACAGGTCCCAGATCGACAGGTTGGACGCCTCGCCGCCCACCAGCAGCGTGCGCCCGTCCGGTAATAGCTTCACCGAGCGGATGTAGTTGTCCCTTTGCTGCAATCAAATAAACACAGATATAATAGAGAGACTACTACTATAGTAGAGCCATTTTAATAGGCAACATTTGACAGTTAAACAAAATTCAACAACGTAACCTAGTAACGACGACATAGAATAACATGATATTTCGTTTTGTTAGAACTGCACATTTGCTTAACTTTTTTCAATTATGATTACATATTTATAATAATAATGACCGATACATTAAGTAATTTTAAAGCCCGGCATTCACTACACGCGCCGCGAGCCGAGCCCCGAGCCGTACCAATCCGTGGACAAATCCGTCATCGCCCACACACTACACGTCTATCACTATCCGTCTCCAGTCGGCGAGCGCCGCGCCGAGCCGCGAGCCGCGCACAACTACACATACACACGCAGATTTGTCCGCGGACTTGTCGCCAGCTACAAATCCAGCGGATGGGTGCGCCTGTGAATGGTACCCTTAAGATTTCATTCTACTGATAAACCATACTAAACATAATAAACAATTTCTGAATTGAAGAACTGACGTCGCTACAATTTTGTGTCAATAAACCTTTTTTCTATTTAAATAGCAGAGACGTTACTCTAAAAATCGAAATCTGACATCTAGAATCGAATGCATTGATTACTTGTGAATAAAAATCATCATAAATTAATAAATTCGATTGACAAATGTTTCAAATCCGTATCGATTAATTCACTTTAATCGATGTTTTTAAGCAGGTTACCTCTCTTCGAAGATAAAATTGATAGACGTCAAATGTTGCCTATTAAATTGGCTCAACTATAATTATAAATACTTTTCAATAAAAATAAAATAAATTATAAGAATATTACACACAATATACGCAATTGGTAAGTATTCGTTTAGGCGATTATCACACTGCCACGTATTATTTTAAGTGTTATATCGATACGCATCTACGCGCCTACTTGCGGGATTTCAATTTATACAATCGTGTAAAGAGCTAAATTACGTTTTGTAGATTCATGAATTTCGTTCCAAACAGTTCGCTTTTGGCACGAAATAACGCACGACGCTGTGCGACTTAGCATGCTATACGTCTCGTGCGTTTCTGTCGCACCGACGCGCATGTACGCATGTTTCACCACTTATACGCGCGTGATCTGAATCAACACGCGTGGATGCATTTTCTGAACATGTTCCATAAATACACTTACAAGCGACATTAAAAAATACATTCGCACTAAGCTGCGTTTTACATGGCAGTGTATACGCCTTTACTATTATAACACAAAATATATTGTTAAAAACATTTTTTTTTTTTCAATTAAATCACAACTAACCAAACAGTCCAACTGCGACAGCGGCTCGAGCGTGTTCGGGGATCCCGGGCTAGTGATGTCCCACAACTTAACGCAACCCTTGCCGCCCGTGTACGCGTGCCGTGCGTTAGATCCTAAAGACAACGCGACCGCACATACAACTTCCCCATGTGGGAGTGTGGCAACCTGTCGGGCTCCACGCGGGATCCCGGGCCCTACGAGTGCATCCGCAGGGAAGGGTACGGGTTGCAGCGGCCCGCCGCATGTGTGGTAGGAATACGCTCTGTAGGCATAAATCATTTTATGAGAAGCATTTATTATTTCCTCAAAAATTTTGTATATTTCAAGATAGTGTTATATTATATTACAAATAGGTTAATATTGACTCATTATTAATACTTGAAAAAACGCAGCAAGACTATTTTAATGAAGTAAAGTTTAAGCAAAATAACTACATTCTAAATATTTTGCATATACAATAGATGCAACTTGCAAGTTATAAGATAACATCAAACACAAATGTCTGTATATAGATTTCATGATAACGATTGAATTCCAAAATGTTTTAGTTGCATTTTTTTTTTCAATATTATTAATACTGTGCAAACTTGTATTATTATAAAAAAAAAACACTAACGGTTTAGCAGGCGGCATGCCATTGGTCCTATGCCCGTCAAAAGGGAGGGGGGTGCGGTAAGCAGCGTATGGGGGAAATGCGTATCGGCCTGTCGGTGTTGGAGCCCGGCCCTTCGCCCCTGGAGTTCCAGGCTTCTCCTGCAATGTGATTATTTTATTATAGATTGTTTTTAAGTGTTAGCAATGTAATCTTCCTCTTAGTCGAACCCATTAATAAAAGAACTTGGTTTTTACGTTTCTTGCATTGCGTATTTACAGCATGTAATTGCGTATTTACGTTTTTACAGCATTTAATTAATAAGAAATAAATATAAATTCCAAAAGCATGTTCATGCTATGTATGATTTTTGTACTGTTTAATTGTATGTAATAAAAATAAATTTCATTTATTAACATCGTCTCTTATTTAACCAAATGACATATAGGATCTATTTTCCACATTAATTTGTGTAAATATGTATGAATGATTTTATTAGTAAAACAATTGTATACTTACATCTTTAGAGCTCTTAGGAGTGGATCGACTCGATGAGGAGCCTGATCTCGACGGAGGTCTTGGACCATTTTCCGTTCTCTCGCCCTCTGTGCGTACACTTGGTGACCCTCTTTCCTCCTGAAAGTGATATTTTTAAATAAAAAAAATATATAAGGATCATTTATCACTCAAAATAATGTAAACGGGAATATTGTAGACAAAATTTTAGTTCTACCTTTGAACAAAATCTAAAATTTTCGATGTAACATGTAATTTTAGAACTCATATATTGTTCCATTTGTTGATTATTGCGATTATCGATTTTTTATTGTTAACAAACACAAAAGCTAAAATCGTTGTGTTTCTTTTCAAACTTGAGTTTAGAATAGTAACTTAACTTCGCAAGAAATCTCCTTTCAAACTTTAGTGGCGACTACACCACCGCAACTAGCGCCCCCCAACATTTTATTTTTTTACTCCTAAACCAGATCAAATTTAAAAAATCTAGCTCGGTACTTTGCTAGTATATTACTTGTAGTATTTTTGGTATTACTTTTCATTATTTTGCATTCGGTAAATTAGGATAGTACGGGAGCTAGCAACGTTTAAAAAAAAGTCATTTTAGTATAGTTGGGTTTTTGATATACTGTTTCTCTTGCTATTTCGGTTAGAGTCCGGGCAGTCTGGCTGGCCGCAGTGGTTGCGTTTATTAGTGCGTGTAGAAGGATAAGTAACACAGTGATTACTTATCTTTCACTGGGACTCATGTTGATGTAATTTCACTTATTTCGATGACATTTTAGTTATTTTGAAATAAAAATTGCGTATGGCACCTATTTTACAACGAAAAAAACGTCTTGCAATAAAAAAATTATGTCTGATGGATCTATCTAAAGGCAAAAGATTAAAAATTACGCGTTAAAAAATGACTTTAAATTAAGGATATTTTCCTGTGCAGATAAGATGCGCACTAATAAACGCAACCACTGCGGCCAGCCAGACAGCCCGGACTGTAACCGAAATAGCAAGAGGAACAGCATATCAAAGAACCAACTATACTAAAAGTTCTCTAGAATAATGAACAGTTAGAATAGTGAAAAGTAATACCAAAAATACTACAAGTAATATACTAGCAAAGTACCGAGCTAGATTTTTTAAATTTGATCTGGTTAAGGACTAAAAAAATAAAATGTTCGGTGGCGCTAGTTTCGGTGGTGTAGGCCTCTTAAAATAGTAACTCAAATTCGTAAAATTATCTTGAAGCAGAATTAATTAATAACCAATTAACATTTACAATAATATAGTACGAGAATATAATACTAACCTCATTAGCAACATCTACAACCAAATCTTGATCGCTCTTTTCTGCATCACTATCCTGGAATATCAAATATAAAAATGGTTGAAATTAACGCATGAAAGCAATTTTAATATCAGCAAACACTGTAGCAATAAACTAAAAGCAACTTTATACAAAGCGTTATAAAGCTTAAAATTGGTTGTCTGTTTTGGTATTCATTTGCAATATTCATTTCTTTAATAGATACTGTAATGGTTAGATAGTAAGATAATAATATCCCATAAAATTTGACTAAAAAAATGTATATTTTATAAAATTCTGTACACAACTAACCCTTTCTATTATCACATTAAACACAAACATTTATTACCACTTAATATCAGCGACCACGAAAATTACTATCGTCAAAGTATTCGTATTAGATAGGGAGGCGAGGTAGCTAAATGGCGTAATTCAACGGCGTCGTCGAGACTTATCAAAATCGAAAGATAAAATAATTTCGAAAAGAAAAGCTTCTATGGTAAAAACCATTTTAGCGGTGGGTTTGGCGTTTACGGATTTTCAAAAATGTAAAAAAAAACAGTTACTTGGGCATTCTCGAGCGCGTCAGATATTCATACTACGTATGCTCCAAGTGCCTCTGATAACAGCGGTATACTAATCTGCCGGTTTGCGTGGTGGGGCTAGGCATATAAATTCATCAAAAATGCACAAAAAAAAATTTACTCGAGCGCGTCAGATTTTCGGAAGGGGTGTTAAGTAGGCCCCAAGGAAGCTCCCCTTAAAAAAACTGACGATTACGGCATGACGATAAGTTACGATGAATTTTTGAAAATGCAGAAAAAAAAAGTCCTTTTGAAATACTCGAGCGCGTCAGATTTTCATAGGGGAGGTTCATCTCGGTATCCTGAAAGCATATTTTCTTAATCTGACAAAAATGTTGGTGGGTTCTCTTAATCTGACCGAAAAAGGTTTGTGGGTTTCTTTTTTTTAATCATCGTTATTTCATATCAATTTTTCTTAACACCCTCAGTTTTCGAGATATACTCAAAAAACCGGGAGTTTGAATTTTTATAATGCTTCAAGTAAAAAAGTTTTAACTTTGGACAAAAATTAAAAGAGACCTTTTTTTGTAAAATAAAATTACCTTTTTTGTTTATTTTTTTGGAAAAAGTAAAGTTCGCGACTTATATGCTGCAACGCGTTTTTTGGAAGAAGAAATGGCTCCTCCAGACTTCCGGTCATGCGGAAACCGGCAGATTTTGTATTTTTAGTAAGTTTTAGATTATATTCTTCAAAATACAAAATAAAAACAATCGCGCTCGAGAATGCCGGATTAACGTTTTTTTTTTTTTACAAGTTCGCGACCCTATAACACGGCGGCGTCAAGGACTTATGGTCAGATTAGTTAAATTTAGTCTTAAACCACTAAAATCAACCCCCAATATCTTAATCTGACGCGCTCGAGTATTTCAGACTATCGATTTTTTTTTACTAATCTGATCGTCTATCTTAGGCGCGCGTCACTACATATAGAGCTAAATAGTTAACAAGGTTGTTCTATTAGGTCTAAGGTATCTCTCATATCTTAAACTGCCACGCTCGAGTATTACAGAAAATTCCCCTCTTCGCCTCCCTATCTATATTGGCGAGAGCATTTGTATGGGAATTTGAAAAGCGCCCCTGCCGTGCGAAAAAGGACTAATTTTACATGTGAGAATTTTTGAAGTGAAAATTTCTTTAGCGGCGTTGAGCACTTTTTCTGTAATGGGTATAAAATCTTAAACTCGCGTCAGGGCACGTGACCTGATCGAAAAAGCGTAAGACGGATGGAGAGAACTCAACGTTAATAATAAAGTTTTCACTTCTGCCGGCACTCCCGGAGTGCAACCCGTCTTTTTTTTTATTATTTAATAATAAATTACATTTATTTCTTATTCTTTCATAGACATGGACATATTCATTATAGTTTTGTTCACAAATAAAAAGTATAAGTGGCACCCGTTTTAGGCTTAGTTCGAAGAACTAGCCTGTGTATACCGGCACCAGCTTCTCCCTAAGTCATTCATAATGACATCATACTCTCTATAACGATACGAATACTGTGACGCTATTTATCGTGCTCGTACTTCAGGTTCTATGCGTTGAACAAGTACCTGTTCTTTGATAAAAAAAAATCAATTAGACTTAACAATCCCCTTTCAATCACACGTAGCTACACCAAAACCAGCCAACCAATCGCACACAGCAAGCGATCGAGTACAAATACCACTAACACTAGACACACTGACATATCCCACCTTGTCCTCCTTCCGTCGCTTCGCGTCGAGCGGCTCGGGCTCGGGCGAGCGCGGCCGGTACTTCTGTTCGCGCTCTAGAGGCGATACTGAGCGACGCTGCTGATTATAATAAAATATATAAATAAATAATAAAATTGTGCGGACGTTATTTTCTATATATAATATTATAAAGCTGAAGAGTTTGTACGTTTGAACGCGCTAATCTCGGGAACTACCGGTCCGATCTGAAAAATTCTGTCGGTGTAGCCCATTTATCGAGGAAGCCATTATCATCACGCTACGACCAACAAGAGTGGAGCCACGGGGGTGAAACCGCGCGGAGCAGCAAGTTTTCATATATAAAACCTTTTCATATTAATTAATAAAATTTATCATCGGATAAAAATGAAAGACTATATTTGTTGCTGAGCGCAAATCTTGAGAGCTGCTGAACGGATTTCGTTAAACCTTTTTATAATATTTCTTGAAGTACGAGGATGTTTCTTATGGAAAGAAATCGTCATGTACCACGGGCGAAGCAGGGGCGGACCACTAGTAATTAGCTATTCAAAAAACTTGTAAAAAGCATGATTTAAAATACAATTAAACACCTAGAAGCAACTAGATTTATTGTAATTTTAAAGTACTTAGTTTTCCTTAAAAATTAATATAATTTAGTGAGGACGAAACTAAGACGTCACAAGTTAATTACGTATATCTTTAATCTGTGTACATTACATGTCTATAAAAAGACAAATCTTACATAACAACGTACAGTAATAAATCAAACTCGGTATTTAAATGTTTTATGGTTTCATTACGATTCTGTTATTTAACATTGTTATTGATCTTATTTTTAATCGTTTTTCCTAGCAACATCGTAACTGACCATTCAATTGAGAATATTAAAATAATTTATTTATTGAGTAGCTTATAAAAATGCTATAATAATCCGGAAAACTTGAAAAAAAAAATGTTAGGCAGAAGGATTACTATAAAAGATCTTTTATTCTGTTACAGACTACAGTATAGTTTTGGAAAAAAGTCTACCTGCTTCTCGTATTACATTCGTTCATTTTCAATACATTTAATTTTCTATAGACGTATTATAGTAAGTGTGGCAATACTTCAAGGTAAGACTTCTTCCAAACTAAAATCAAAAGAGAGAAGCAGATGGTCCCTGCAATTTTCTCTCTCTTTCTAACCCAATTAACAAGTTACCCAACTCAAACTATATAACTATGAAAGCGTTACTTCTTTTTGTTATATTTACCTGTTGGCTCATAGCTCTTGAAGCGGCTAGTCTATCGTCCTCTCTGGGGGGAGGGGGTTGTCCCGGCAGGAGGGGGGGTGGCGCCGGTCCACCTGATAAGGGCGGTTTTATATCCGATGGAGGGGGTAGTTCCACCTATAAATATTTATGAATAATTTGTTAAATAAGCTTGTTTAACGGTAAATTGTATCTAACTTTTATATTTGATTACTGTCATTGTATGTGTTATAAATACACTTACATAAAATTATGATCATAATTATCATCCCTCTACTTGACAGTAGTGTGTTGAACATCATCGGTCGCATCATACTTTTTTTTAAATTAAACTGAATGTTTGAATCTAATTGTTTATTAAAATCACAATGTAAAATACATGTTTCACTTTGGCCTTAACTAACACCATTAGAAAAAAATTGGAGACATATATCTTTAACATGTAAGGTAGATTTCTCCACATAAACAGGATGGGACTTCTTAGTTTATATACATATAAAGTCACTTAGTTAAATTCTACCTAAAAAAATATGTATTATTGTCAATACACGCCAAAATTCTCACCTTATGCGCCGGCGGGGGTAAGTGCGGCGCCGGCGGCGGTCCCGCGCCGGGGAACAACAACCCGCCCGCGCCTAACAACGCGCCCGCGCCCGCTACGCCGTGCGGCAGGCCGGACGCGTGGATCTGTTGCTGGAAACATTCCCTTGTTACGAACGTTCCGAGGTGGCTGGGTATCTATTATAGTGTTCGATGTATTATACAAGTGATAACTGCGTTAAAAACAACCGACTTCAAACTTGCAACATTTACAAATACAGACAAAAATGCTCATAAAATAAAAACTACTGGGCCTATACGAATAAAATTTTTATGGGACCAATTCGACACCATCCCGCATCGAACAAAAAAAGAATCACGGTAAATCGGTTCAGAAATCGCGGAGTAATCGATGTACATACATAAAAAAAAACATACCGGCCGAATTGATAACCTCCTCCTTTTTTTGAAGTCGGTTAAAAAGTGGAACTTCTTTAGGCGCGTTGAGAGTATTATTTCAAGGTCGTGTCATGGCAATACCAGCCGAATTGTATGTACCTGTGCTGTGTACATACAATTTGGCGGGCATTTTACCGCAACATGTGATTAAATTTGTGTACAATTAGTCAGAATTGTCAGCTGTGATGTGTACCTTTTTTAATAAATAAATACCGTCACGTCATGAAGTAAAGCGACGATTTTGGTATCTTTGAATCTGAGTTTTGAAACCAAAGAAGTTTCACTTCTGACACGTATGCTCGGCGCACACGCTCTTTTAGACGCCTGGGACGTTAGAAACAATATGGACCCCTATTTTGTAGTCTTTAACGCTGCTCGCACACGAGCACGAGACAACCACGAGACATAATACGATCCACAGGTATAATTGCTAATATATTATGGGTTTAATGATATATATGAAACACTATAATAGAAATTGATAAAATTCACATATTATAATATAATTATAAATAAGTGATAAATAAAAATAACAAATATTAAAACTACATTATGGTGAATGGTGATCTATAAAAAAACACATAAACAACTACTAAAAACATAAGAGTTTAAGAACAAATATAACACAATTTTTTATTACACAATAAAAGTGATGATTACACAAGAATGAAAAAACCCAGAAACGAAAATAAAGCAAATAACACTTATGAATAATGAATCATGACCCATATAAACAATAGGTACTTATGTATCCAGTATTTTGTCAAAGGTTTTTTTTTTTTTTAATTACAAAAAGTTTGATATGATCCAACTATCACGCCCTAGCAAATGATATTAAAATGATCGTTAGATACATAATTATGACAATAGAAAACCACCTAGCTGAATTAGAAACCCCTTTACAATCGTGAAATTGCGTGCAAGATAAGTTAGTTAAAAATAATAAAGTGCTCCGAGTTAGTTGCATCAGTAGATCTTTACAAAACATTGGATCTCTCCTAGAACACAGTATTTAAACTGTTAAAATTGAACTATAGTTTAGTGACAAGAATCATTTTATAACCTTTTTCGGAAAACCTATAAGTACCTATATTTATCAAATACAAGAAAGAGCATAACAAAAAAAATTACTAAAAATGAAATAAAAATAACTCTCAAGCCACATGTACAGTGCGTCATGAAAAGCAATAACTATGTGAAGTCAACGGTGCTTGAATTTAATGGAATAAAGTTAGGCATATGGGAAACTCCATTAATTTTATATGAAAATGTCGATATGAAATAGAAACGGTTATATTAATGACCGAGATATTGATTTGTGGCTGCTATTAAAGTCCAATCACAATGTATTGTATTAGAACGATGGGCACTCAACCATTTCATAATGTTTTGTAATATGATTTATGAATAAATAAAGATTTTCAGTTATCTAGTATTTGTTTTAGTTATATTATCTTTTTGGGTGTTTAAATAATAAAGTGCCTATATCTTTTAGGTCAATATATTATGAAAAATACAATTTAAGGTATTGTTACAGATTTATCTGTGAATATTAGTTTTATCAAAACATAGGAAAAGCCTACATTTGCCGTGTTGAGATCCTTGACTCACATAAAATCTGTATAAACTGTGTACAAGACTGTATTTGCTATAGACAGACTTCCTAATCTAAAGCAAACTACATAACAGCTTTGTTTAACATACTTATCAAATAATTATATTTACAACGGAATTAGTTCACACTAAAATGTAATGAGATGTCTACGAAAAAAATAATAATCTTGCAACACAAAAGTGGTGTTAATCACAAACAAAAAAAACATAAAACCAAGCACATGTTTGACTAACTTACAAGAAGTTGCTGCAGTCCCTGTTGTTGTTGTTGCTGCGGACAACATTTAAAAAATACGCTCAATTATTTATTTTTTATATTGTAACAACAAATTACCTGATTTAAGCATTATCTACAAACACAATCGCATAAACCATCAACCTTATCTCAATTAAAGTAATTGAATATGTAATCCCTTAAAAAATATTGTATCCAAAAACCAATTCAAGATAAATAAGTCGAAGAAATTCGGGAATTTGGTCAGTAAAGAAATATTTTCTAAAGTTAACAGGGTTCAGTACAGCATTATAAAAATAGATAGTCAGTAACCATTTTGTTTGTATTTACATTGAAATACGAACAAAAAACTTACCCCTATGATAGCATTAAGTTCAGACATAGTGACCTGCTTAGCTCTCTCCACGGCGGAGGCGACTTGCTGTTGGTGCTCTTGAGCGAGGAACGGCAACACTTGTCCAATTATTGCGCTTAATCTCTTCGCTATTTCCGTCTAAAACATTATGTGCAATCAGCTGAACTAATGATTTATAAAAAATTATATTAGTAGCAGACTACCAGGAATAGACAAATATAGTGGGTGGTCAACTAAATGAGAATGTTAGAAATGTTCTAGAAAGTTCTCTATTATGATTTAGTAAAAAGTCAAGTGTATTCAAGACAAGAATGCACTATCATCAGCTCTAGCAGTTCTAATAGATATTTTATATAGCTATACAATTGTACATATTATAAGCTACATTCTTATAATATAAAAATTTGGATAATTATAACTAATTGTTATTATTACTTTTCATCAAAGTAATTACTATTGTAATGAAGGAGAAAATACATTCCGTTGGCTTCAATTAAAACTCTTGCACAATGAAACTACAGATAAAAAAGGTATAATGAAAATTGCTTCAAGTAATAGACATGAAATAATTATAAAACAAAGCAATAAAGTATATTTATGTTTTAGCACTCATAAATATGGACAATTTGTATTGTACTCATAGAATAACGAGGCAATAAAATAATTTACCTGCTTGTGCATTTCAACATTCAATCCATAGGACATCTCGTAATACTGAAAAGAGAAATAAATTAGGTTAGATACCTTTCAGAAACATAAAATATAAAACAAATAGCATATTTTTTATGTATATGTGAACAGAATTAAACATCTGCATCGTAATGCTATGAAATAATTTTGGCCATCTTTATATTAATATTCTAAATCATTAATAGATAAATTATTAATAACCATGTGCTTTATGTGTTTGAATTGTTATTAAATTTTAATGATGAGTACACCAAGACAGAAATGATTTTAACTGGTGGTAATAGCAGAAATAAAAAAATGTTGTGTGGTTTTATGAAACCACGGTAAAAGTGAAACTTTTTTCATACTATAGACATTTAACTAAAAATTATCGTATTTGTACGATAATTATCGTACGTATCGTGCGTCACGCGACATGCGCTACACAGACCAAAAAGTTTGAGACGATGTAATAAAAGTTTCACTTTAAAAATAATATTCCTTTAAGATGACTAAGAAAAGATTGTAACACATTTTTATACATGAAATACTCTTTACAAGTAATAATGTGAATACTGCAAATTAAGAACTCTTACCATAACATAATGCCGTTGCATTTCGGTTTTTTCACTAGCTAGTTTCTCACATTCTAATTTTAACCTGTAAAATAACAATAGATTAAAACAGATATTTTAAATTACTTTCTTAATTGGTTATTATAACTGTTAATTTATAATTTGCAAACTAATGTTGAATTGTTAAAGAGTTTAAAAGAATGGCTTCATTTACAAAGTAATTATTTCAACTTTAATAAGTTAGTATACAGGTTATAGTTTAAAGGGTGAAAAAATAATAAAAATAGAGTACGAAATAGCCTCAAACTGTAATAATTGTGGCATGATATTCATGACCCTCAATCAATTTCTTAATCATGAAATAGGACATTCAACTTACTGATAGCTACATTCGAAAATTATTGTACTTAAGGAAAATTTTAAATTGAATCACTTGAAAACTTACGTATGATATTGTGCTTGTAAAAAATTAAATTCTTCCTTTATTCTTTCTAAAGTATCCGCTATCGTAAACTTTATCGGACCTGCCGAGGGTTGAGGCCCCTGAAAAAAAATATCACGACATTCCATAAAATTCAAGTACAATAAAGTTAACATATAGGCTAATAAATAAATTAAACAAACCCGAACTGCTCCAGCCGGGTGCCGCGTCGGTGTAGGATACATTTTTATTCTTCTTAAAATTAAATAAAAATACACAATCAAATAGAACTCGTCTTAAAACTGACACCGCTGTAAGTTGATAGCACCATTTCCAGTAACTCAACCTCTGCTATAATGCACTAAACACTTTTCCGTAATAACACACTAAGCACAATGATATGCACAAACTTTGATTATAAACTTTTAAATTAACAATCATTATCTCGACATTTGAGATATATATCTCTTCCACTTTATTTTATGTTTCAATCAATGACCTTAGCTATTGTTATTAAATCAAACATTTTATTAAAATACAACAGATATTTTTATGAAAAATAGTATCCATAAATCCACGCCGCAATTTTGGTGTCATGTCATATCCATCCATCATTCACTTCATTCGTCAACCACAGACAAATGTTACCCAATTTAAAATATAAATCTACTATAATTATAGATGTTTAAACATAATTTTATTTAAATTATTAATGCTTCAGAGAAAATTTTGTGGATAGGAATAACAAACGAAATAAGAAAAATCTACTAAACTATATAAAATAAAATTCACTGGAATACACGACCACCATTATTTTGAGGTATACCTAAATAATATGTTATTCCAGAAGTATGATAGCACTTTTTCAGTAATTTCGAACGATCTATTTATATTGCTTATACAACACTTAATCATCATTTTATTTCAAAATTAATTACAAATAAAAATAATATTATATTGTTAAACAAAGAACTACTAACTAAATTTTTACCTGTAACCTGGGTAAAATTCACAATACTGACAACACTAGCACAGACGTCATATTGTACAGATATTAAATTATTATGTACTCTATAAAATAAATAATTTTATAAAGCTGTATAAAGTGTTCATCATAAAATAATTAATAGGTACTCGGATCGATTTCAAAACTTTTTTTATCTACTAATTTGTCGATATAATAAATAAGTCTCGCTATCCCATGACTTTTTTCATTTCATTTTTTTACCCTCGCTCTTGAATTTATTAAAAGTTCAATTTTAGAAAATATCTAGATAGATAGGTTCGAGATTCATAACAAATTTTAAGTCAGGTATAAAAACAAGATTTGTTATTATGTATATCGTATGAATATACTTTGAGAATAGCTATTCTAATCATCATGAATTGAAAAAGAGAAAAGTAATAATACGCAAGTAATATAAACTAAGATAATAATCAAAAATGTTTTAATTACGTATTGTTTTAGACGTATATTTTAATCTAATATTATACGAACACAGTATACGAATTTATTGGAGTTAAAACGTTTTCTGTAAACAAAGTGCTGTACTTGTAAATGGCAACATTTAAATTGAATGTTCGCATTTTCAATTTTATTTTCGCATTTTGATGGCAGATTGCGAACGTCGCGCTGTTGCAAGCAGACGTAAAAAGAGTGCAGTGTTCGGAGTGTTTTGAAATCATAAATTTGGTTGCTTTGACAAAAACATGATAAAGTGTATGTTCCAATGATTATATTTAGAAGGAAGTGCTGTTCCTAAAGTGGTATTACGTTTTATGTGAGTTTATACGTCGCAAAGAGAACCATCATGGATTTCAAATCAGCCGTTTATAATACTTTTAATGCTGCTCGAGATGGAAATTTAACACGATTAAAAGTAAGTACTTCTTTATTTTGTCAATATTTAAATAATACGTATATAGACTACCTATTTATTTTTCGTTTGTGGCGTTCTTTATTCAGCGCTTCAACATTCCGTTATGTAGGAATGTGTAGTTAATAATAATCCAGTATCCACGTCCTATATAAAATCAGGCTAAGGAATGGAGATCGAGGAAAAGTACTGTACGATTATCTCGGCAAATGACTTCGTTGCTAGTTGCTATACATGTCACTATTTATTTAATATATTTCTGAAAATAAAATATCTATAACCAATGAACAAACTTGAGCGATTTTGTTTTGAGATCGGTATTTATAGCACAGTAGTTGATAAATTACATTCAATTAACACTAAGTATGTAATTCTAAGTACAAGTAGGTACCCAGTTATTATGGAACTAAGGTTGTTGTTTTAGTTGAATAACTGAGGTCTTAATAAACTTTTATTTCTCTTTTTTTCATAGTAATTCAAAGTTAATCCAAATCAATAATTATAATAATATGTAGGTATATTAGAGTATGCACCTGTTTTTGATAATTATCATCACATCATTGAAGGAAATAAAGTCAGTTTTGTCAGCCTTTCAAATATGTATGATAAATTTCATAGCTAATGGTGTACCCATAAAGATATATAAAAAAATTCCATTACTACAGACAATTTTTGGACTTACACCCATGTCACATTATAATATGTAAATTAAATAATTATAAATTTACAAAGTCATCATTTATCATTATTTATTGCATGTTGCATTAACAAAAATTCACAAAAGGTTAATAATATACCAGAAAACAATACATTTTTATTTTTAAAATGAATAGGTACATTGTATTAAATAATTTTTAACATTTTAAATGAAAGTGGTGGTGCAATGACCTGATTCAATACTTTGTACTGACTTTGTGTGGGCGACCAGTGCACTTTGGCCCAAGAGAAATCTTATTATCAAATTATGTTGAATGGAATTTCCACTGTTCTGAATTCCTTGGATAAATAACTGATTTAAATCTGTTTTGCTGATTAATGTTATCATTCAATAAAGATAACTTATGTCTGCTTCAGCAAGCAATATTATACCTCATACTGTACAATAATATAACCTATTCTCATATCAAATAAATAAGGACGACGTGCGCCAAAAGGGCCCAGTACAAGATAGTGGCTGGCGGGACTAACCGGCAGGCATTCTGCAAACTTAGAGGAGAGGCGTGAAGGAAGATGGAGGCAAAATTAAAAAACAAACTACCCCAGGAGGGTACCGGTACATCCGGAGAATCCCTCCCCGAGCAATCCTCGGGCAGCCCCTCGTATTCTGGGGGGGGCACAGTTTTGCCAGCACCTTTGATTGATAACTGCACAGGAATGGGTCACCAGGTTCCTGCGACAGCAAATGCTACTGGTAACAAGAAACTCGTGCAGCAGGCCTTTCATCCGAGCCTTTTTATTCAGAGACCACGCAGTAACTCGTTAGGTAATGTGCCTACTGCAAAACAATCAATTGACTTAACTAATCAAAATCCTGATGATAACTTGAGTGTTGAACAAAATTATCCAGCGGAAAACACGGAAACAGTATTACCACCACCCTGGCAAAGAATACCTCAAGCACGTAACCCTAAAAGAAAAAAGCTATCAAATTCACCATCCCCAGAAATAAAGACAACTAACCGATTCAGTGTTCTCCCCCTGGATTTGGCAGAAGAAAATGATTCGGACGATAATTACAGAAAACCCAGCAAACCACCACCTATTATACTGTACGGAATTGATGATGTTAATCGATTAACAGAACTCCTTGAAAGTGTTGCTGAAAAAAATCAATTCTCTCTTAAAAATATTAGCAGAAATCAGTTAAGAATTAACTGCATAAATGTTGAAATCTATAAAAAAATAATAACACTAATAAGAGAAAATGGAATAATTGGTCATACTTTTAACAGAAAAGATCAAAGAAACTTTAGAGTAGTCATTCGAAATCTACATCCCACAACACCTATTAGTGCTATTAAAGAGGAAATAGAATCTACTGGAAACACAGTTGTAGGCGAGATAATTAACGCAAAATATGGACCTGAAAAAAAACCAACCTCAACATTTTTCGTAAACATTGCTCCTGGACCTAATAATAAAATTGTTAAAGAGCTAAAATTTATATATCACCAATCCGTTGTTATAGAAGACCCAAGGAAAAGACGATCGATTGTACAGTGTCACAGATGCCAGCAATACGGACACTCTAAAAATTACTGCATGCGCCCGTACAGGTGTGTTAAATGTGGAGAACCACACAAAACATCCGAGTGTAAAAAACATGATAGAAATATGCCGGCAACTTGTGCTCTCTGCAACGGACCACATCCAGCTAACTATAAAGGATGTGAAATCTACAAAGAGATCCTTGCCAGAAGAACCAATAACAAACTTAACTCGCATTACAAAAAAGATTTTAAAACTCCATCTGAAAATAATATAATCATAGATAATAATAATACTAATATAGAAATGAAAAATCCGAAGAAAAATACTCTCTACTCAGATATACTAAGACAGAAGAATAATGAACAGAAGACTGAAACAAAGCAAGCGGATAACTCTCTACTTGAACAAATAGTTATAAAACAAAACGAAAAGTTCGATCAAATCTTACAACAAATGAGTAATCTAATTGTACTCATAACAAAGCTAGTTGAAAAAATGTCAAAATGACAGCTTTGAAGCTAGCCACCTGGAACACAAATGGTTTAGCGCCTAATAGAAATGAAATTGAACTGATTCTTAACGAACATAATTTAGACTTACTGCTGGTATCTGAAGCACACTGTACCTCAGCTTCAAACATAAAATTTAATAAATATCAATGCTATGTTACACTCCACCCCGACGGAACTGGCCACGCTGGGTCTGCAATTGTTGTGAGAAAGACAGTTAAACATCATATCTTACCAGAATTTAAAACCGACTACATCCAAGCTACTACAATAGCTATAGAAGATAGGACCGGCTATATCAAAGTCTCGGCGGTATATTGCCCTCCAAGACATAAAATTAGCTGTGAAATGTTCTCCGAATTCTTCAGCAGTCTAGGAAGTCGCTTTATTACAGGAGGCGATTGGAATGCAAAGAACATTCACTGGGGATCACGGTTAACAACTACAAGGGGCAGGCAACTTAAAACTTGTATAGACAATAATAACATGCGTGTCATTTCTACTTGCGAGCCAACGTATTGGCCTTCAGATAAGAATAAAATCCCGGATCTACTCGACTTTTTCATTGCAAAGGGTATGTCAACATATTACTTTAAAATAGAATCTTGCTACGATGGTTCTTCCGATCATACTCCAGTTCTACTAACAGCTAGCACCCTACTAATAGAAGAAGAAAACATAAAGACATTTCATAATAAAACTACAGATTGGGATTCCGTTAGAGAATATCTGAATAACAATATTGACCTGAAAGTTTCCCTGAAGACGCCCGATGATATAGAAGAATCTACAAAATATGTAACATCGCTTATTCAAAAAGCCTGTATCCTAAACACTCTAGAAAGTAGGACCTTAAAAATACCTGATAATTATCCTCGCGATATAAAAAGGGCTATAGTAAATAAAAGAAGAGCAAGGCGCATCTGGCACGACAGCAGGTTGAGTACAGATAAAACAAAATTCAACAGAGAGGCGAGAAAACTGAAAGATATGCTTCATAACTGGCGAAATAAAACTCTCGAAACACAACTCCAATCGCTGACTGCAAATGCCTCGACGAATTACTCGCTCTGGAAGTTTACAAAAAATTATGACCGTCCACAGAATGCTAAACCGCCAATAAAAGGAACGCAAGGCTGGGCGAGGACACCAGAGGAAAAAGCAACCTGCTTTGCCGAACATCTAGAAAAAGTTTTCCGTCCCAACAATGAGACATCCACTGGACACGACGAAGAAATCATTAATGCCCTCAAAGAGGATATGCAAATGTCTCTCCCGCCAAAACCAGTAACTACCGCCGAAGTATGGAGGAAGATAAAAGATCTTAAAGATAAAAAAGCGCCTGGTTTAGATCTTATAACCAAGGAAATTTTAAAGCAGATGCCCCGCAAGGTTATAGTATTCCTGACAGTCCTTTATAATGGAATTATAAGGGTTCAACATTTTCCTAATGTCTGGAAATTATCAAACATCCAGATGATACATAAGCCTGGCAAACCGGCTAATGAAGTATCATCATATAGACCCATTAGCCTATTACCGATACTGTCAAAAGTTTTCGAAAAGATTTTGTTATCCAGAATGCTTACCTGCCTTACAGTGAACAATGCTATTCCAGATCATCAATTTGGCTTCAGACAGGAACATTCCACTATTGAACAAGTTCATAGAGTAGTTGAAAGAGTCCGGAAGTCACTAGAAGAAAGGGAATACTGTTCATCGGTGTTTTTGGATATCCAGCAAGCTTTTGACAAAGTATGGCACGAAGGTCTGCTATACAAATTAAGGAAAAATCTACCTCACAGCTTTTATCCACTTATAAAATCCTATCTTAGTGAACGTCGCTTTCAAATTCTGGAAAGTGGAAAGACATCAAACATCTACAGCATCAGAGCAGGTGTGCCACAAGGTTCAGTGCTTGGACCAGTACTATACACACTTTTTACAGCTGACTTACCGCTTACTGAAAACGTCACTACAGCAACATTCGCTGATGACACAGCAATACTAGCAAGTAGTAAGGATCCGGCAATTGCATCAAAAAATCTACAAAAAGGTCTCAACGCGATCACGGACTGGATGGAGAGGTGGAAAATTAAACCGAGCCCCTCAAAATCGGTACACGTCACCTTTACGCTTCGAAAAGAAGATTGCCCGCCTGTAAAGCTTAAAGATTCTACACTACCACACACTGACAGAGTCCGCTACCTCGGGCTACACTTGGATCGACGTTTGACCTGGAACTACCACATCAAAGCAAAAAGAGAAGAAATAAACATTCGCTACCGCAGCTTGTACTGGATACTGGGCCGGAAAAGTCGCCTGTCACTGGACAACAAACTACTGATATATAAAAGTGTAATAAAACCTATTTGGACATACGGCATTCAACTATGGGGTAGTGCCAGTAATTCATCTATCTCGCTACTGCAACGACAGCAAAATACTATACTGCGAACTCTCAGCAATGCCCCCTGGTTTACTACTAATGCTGAAATTCATAGCCACACTAACATATGTTCCATAAAAGAGGAAATTAATACACATACAAAGTCTTATGTTGCCAGACTGGAGAAACACCCGAACAAACTAGCTAGCCAACTGATAAAAAAGTCCTACCACAATCGACTGAAAAGAAAAGATATAATCTAGCTTTACTACTTACTTGAAGAGAAGTTGTCCTCACTGGAGGGCTCGCTCTAAATGCCAAACCTTGCCTGACAACACATCCGCTCATAGCGAAAACCGCTGATTGCAGATAAAATGAAAAAAAAAAAAAAATAAAAAAAAAAAAAAAATAAATAAAGTATAAAATATATTGTCTATCTATTTCGGTGGAGTACATCTTCATTCTTCAAACACTTTTACACAAGTTGTAAAATTATGGTACTAATGATTAAGCATAGATGTTTGCCGTTCTACGAATGTATGAGATTGACGTAAGCTGTAGATACGTTTGTCCACAGCTTACGTCAATCTCATACATTCGTAGTCTATTCTATTGAACGCTACGCTAACAGAAAGCCACTTGACTAGGGGGGCTGTTCATTTAATCAATAAAATATATTATATTGTTTTATTTTTAAAGTTCCTTAGAATCAGAAGATGTTATGTACATATGATGTACTACTTAAAATAATGAAATTTAAAGTAAACAGTCATACCTACCAGTAAAATTATTTTTAAATTTAAATAAATGTATTTTTTGTTTTAATTTTTTTGTGAAGACATCTTTTGTGCACAACAAGAATAAAACATAGTGTCATTAAAAGTATAGCAATTTTTTCACACAAAAGCATGCTAGTTAACTCAAGTAACTTGCTATGCAAAACTATGTTAATAAATGAATTAACAATACATGTAAAATGTTAATTAAATGATACACTTACACATTGCAATTACAAGATGTAGAAATTGGTTAAAAATAATAATAAACTCGGGCAGACATGTTTATAATACAACTCAAATTTTATTGTTTACTAGCTGCTCCGCGCGGTTTCACCCCCGTGGCTCCACTTCTGTTGCCCGTAGCGTGATGAACAGCGTGATATAGCCTATAACCTTCCTCGATAAATGGGCTATCTAATACCGAAATAATTTTTCAAATTGGACCAGTAGTTCCCGAGATTAGTGCGTTCAAACAAACAAACTCTTCAGCTTTATAATATTAGTATAGATTTAACCACACTGAATTAAGTAAACTGAACTAAAAACAACACCTATCATGTTGAATATAATAGTACTTTTAGGCTAATCCTAATAAATATCAATGCTAAAGTAAGCGTTGATATTATTGAGTCGGTAACTGCATGAGTCTTTGAACCAAAAATAAAACATATGCTTACTTGATGCAGATGTTCAGGATGTCTGATTTAAACTTGCATTAAATGTGCATATTATTATGTTGCATGTAGTATTGTTTATAAAATGATCTGTCTTAAAATGTGACATGCATGTCTTTGATTTTAATATTTTGAAGAAACATTGCAATTAGTAAGTTGCAGATTTTTATTAGTTATATCAGAGTATTATCGACGTGAATTCAGGGATTATTATGTACAGTGTAAACTCAGTATTTGATTACCTTTTCATAAACATTTTTATTTTATATCCGACGGGTAAGTAAAACAATATAATATTGTAGGTAGAGAAAGATAGAGAATTTCTTAACTCAATGCATACAAGATGTTTGTTGTAACATTGTGTTCATGAATTGTTCAGATAATAAATATTTAAACATTGCATTATTTATAGGATTATGTATACTTTGTTTATTTAGAATGCATTCAACTTCCCTATGTAAGTACATACATATTTTATGCTAATGCCTCACAAATCCTATTAAGAGCATGGTAAGAATATTAAATGCTATTTATATATACATGCATTTTTATGTAGGTAATGTTTGATGTGGTAATGAATGTTTCGGCAATGTTGATTACGTTATCTGGGCCGAAGGCACATTGGTAACCCAAATTGTGTTCGATAAGCGCTGTTTTTGCGTACGCCAATTTGTAGCGTTATGGTTTGTTTGTGGTTTCAATTTATTTTATTAAAAATTACGATATCAATGTTGAATAATGTATTCATGAATATTTAATTTTTCCTTTGTACATTTAAATTTTTTTATTCAGGCTATTAAATAAAATAAATTTCATAGATGTTTTTTATAACTTTCCCATGAATAAATTTTGTGAGTAAAACGTGAGTACACAGCTATAAAAACAAAGCGTACCAATATTGTAGTCATCAGCTGGCTCAGTAAATACACGGAAGTCTCTGTAGTTACACATGAGGCTCACGGAATTAGACCAAACATATGCGATTTTCTTATTTTGACTCGTACGAATGACTCAGTTCCTGCGAGACGCGCGGAACTTTTTTTAACCGTTTACCGTTTCTATATAGGCTTTGTTTGCTAAAAACACTTCTTGTCTTCTTTGTATATCATCGGTCTTGACTTTTTTCCAAGTCAAAAACGAAGTCGAAACATAATGGATGTTTTTGTAGTTTATTGGGATGTTTCCTTGTTCTCGGTGTTTACGATGTTTTTAAATGTACCATTAAATTATTATCAGGTGTATTTAAAATTTAAATACTCTTCGATTTGTAGTTATCAATGCCTCAGGCTTTTTATAAACACGATTTATTTTTAAATTGGACGCGTTTTAAATGTTTATGACCTAAATTACCACTTGAATGGTGTGTTTTTAATGAAGTTACTTGAAACAAATGCCACTTAATTAATGTTATTTTTATTAATGTTGTATGTTGTACGGCTCATTTAAATTGTATTTTCATGCTAATTTTTAAGTCCACTAGACGCAAATAATCATAGTAGGTACATCGATCAATTCGATTTCCCCGTTTTTGGGTAATGCACATGAATTAATCAAATAAAATTATGTATGTACTAATGTCAACTTTCGATCATTATTTATACGTGTAATAACGGTACACACGCAACGTGTCAAGGTTTTTAGTAAACCTAGTGAGTAAATAACTAAATGTTATATTTTATAAACTTAATTATTAAAATTTTTGTATGTACATAATATTACATTACGTCGTTAACGATTAATACACATTTTCATTTAAAAGAAGAATTAAGGAAGGCAAGTTTCGTAATAATAATTAATAATGCGTGAAATGGAGACAAAATTAAAAACTTCAGAATTGGAATTTCGTATGCGGATGCGAAATAGGTCAACCAGTGGGATGACCTGTCCAGGATTTTCCCAGTCAACCCATTTTTAATACATTTTTTAATAGACTAAATTAATTATAAAATTGGTCTCATTCTATTATCACGCCGTTAAATTTCGCCTTATGTTCGGATCTTAGACCAATATAGGAATCAAAACAATATAATATTATAATATATCATATTGGTAATTCCATTAAAGCAGAAATCTTTCGAGTGATAAGTAAAATTTCCAATCCATTTCATCGGTAAGAAAGGGGAAAGCGAACACGACGTTGAGTGAGGGAAAATTTATACAAGACGACAATATGCAATTAACAACATGAAGGACGTAGTATTAACTATAATATGTAATAAAATATGGCGGTCAACAATGTTGTGTATGCACACATATGCACATATGTATATCGATCTACGATAATATGATTAAATATTGAAGTTTCATATATATTTAAATTAACTTCACTTCTATACTAATAATATGTATCATTATATTATTATTTAATATTTAAAGCTGAAGAGTATGTAGGTATGTTTGTTTTATGGCGCTTATCTCGGAATCTACGAATACAATACATATAGGTAATACCTACCATATTGTAATGTAAGGTACATTACAATATACATGGTAGGTATATTACTCTATTAAATTATATAATTTACTTCTATGTTTCTAGCTTCACTTTTATGTTTGTAAGTTTGTATGTAATTGACTCCTTTAGACTCGATTTTGATCCTCTATGTTCTATGATTAAACGGATAGATGTTGGATAGATGAAATTCAAACTTTGTACACTTATCAAATATCGGTGACAATACAATAATTTAATTTTAATAAAGCGTGTTTTTCGAAACTAATTATTTTTCATTATAACATCGACACCGGTCACGGCGCGGTCATTTAACTTGCACATTTACGGTTCAGTTAGCGATCCTAATTGGATACGAATGAGTTAACTGTTGCGACCGGTTGCAAATACAATGTTTTTTTACTAGATAATTATTAATTTCGTATAGGTATACCAGCAACGTTTTGAAATTATTCAGGCTAGTTAAAAAAACTGCAGAATATGTCCTAATGAATTCCTTCGTCTACTGTAACTGTAATCTGCGAACGAGACTGTTCGAATATAGTAATGTTATAATAGGAACATTTTAGATTAAATTTTAAATGTGTTCGTAGGCTCTAAGGATTTTTTGTTTGTTTAATAATTTCACCTATAACTAATAATAATTGTAAAGCAATCGCTTTTATGAAGATACAGCTAGCATTCAACAATATGATCAATGGCCATGTTGCAACGGCCATATTGTCTCAAAGAGCTGTTAACTTTACCGTTACAAAACTGTTACCGCCCGATTTCCTACTTATTCTTTTGAAATACAATTATGTATTCGTTGCTCAAATACCATTTGCAGGCTTGTTGGGAAATGTCCTTACATAATTTGTACATTCGAAAAGTAAAAGAAATTGTTGTTTGGAAAGGTAATTGTGTGTAAAATAGTGTGGTTTTTGTAAGGATTTAGGTTTTGACTTATCCGAAATAACTCAATGTATGATGTACATGTGTTTATTTTAACATATTTACAATTATCAAAACAATGCATAAAACATTTATAAAGTTAAATAATGCTTCCTCACGCAAACAATTAATGTGATGAATGGTAGGAAATAAAATAAAAAACATAATAACTAAATTCACAGAAATAATAATAAAAATTTAAATTCAAATTACATTTATTTGCAAGATTAGAATAAAAAAATTGTTTGTATTTTGAGAAGTTTTTCTACAATCTCTTAAATCTTAATACGAATATTGAATTTAATGGTTTGCGCGATATGAGTTCAATGTTAACGATAAGTTTTTCCTTATGTAACTATGTGATATACCTGAGCATCGGTATTTCCCAAATACATGTACAGTTATTAAATTAATTTTAAAAGCTCCTTTATTATGTTTCTCGTTTTTTTTTGTTGTTTTTATAATTCACTTATAAATCCGGGTTACATTACAAATGTATTAAGGTCAGGAAATTAATGAAATGCCCCTAGATATAATTGTAAATATTAGGTGATTTAGTTATTAACAAGAAAAGTGTATCTTTATGCCTATTGTAAATAAGTAAATAAGTTAATGTGTGTTACATTTTACAAGAATGTAGCGAGACTTACTAAAAGACGTGGGTTTACTTTACCATTCGCTATGTTTCTAATAGCTTACTTGAAGCTATGATGTCAATTTTCATAGGTTCATCTATTGAAACTTTTAACTGCAAGACAAACTGTACGTTTATCCACAAGTTATGTAACCGTAAATCCTACATAGTATAAAACAAAGTCCCTTTCTCTGTCCCTATGTCCCTTTGTATGCTTAAATCTTTAAAACTACGCAACGGATTTTGATGCGGTTTTTTTAATAGAGAGTGATTCAAGAGGAAGGTTTTATAGTAGGGGAGCCCAAGAGGGGATTTTGGGATTTACTCGAGCGCGTCAGATTACTATTAGGGACGGTACCTTAGCTATTCATTAGTACCTCTAGTCAATATGAGCAGTTATGGTTGGTGGGTGCGCTCAGGGGCCCCGCTGGAAAATTTGAATAATCCATAATTCCCTAAGGTTGAGCTCGAATCGTCAGATTAGCGAAATAGGGACTTCTTATATTGTAATTAACCCCCCCAGATATTAATCTGACGCGCTCGAATAATATTACTTTAATTTTTTACCCTTTCTTCATAGCGATTAAATCGCCACTTTAATCGTCAGATTAACGTATACTTTTTTTCAGTGACGTCCTGGAGCATGCAAAATATCAATATCTAACGCGCTTGAGTATTTCCAAGCCATTTTTTTTCTTTTTTAAATTAAAAAAAATCAAAAAACCCTTCCCCACCGCTAAAAGTGAAAACATTATAGGACCTTTTTTTCTCGCTATGGTCTAATCTACCAATTCTAATAAGTTCCCGTGACGCTCGAGTAAATCCACATTTAGCATCCTGGGCTCCCCTACTATTAGTATATAATTTATTAGGTTTTAGACAAAGCGGGCGAAGTTGCGGGCGGTAAGCTAGTAAAGTATAAACCACAGCAAATGGAAGTGTTGTGAACCCACCTGACATCCGCTTGCGGTTACGGCAGGTGCAATGGGCTGGTAACAGTAACAAAATGACAAAAAGTACCTACAGAGGTAGGACTGCGTAGCTTAAAATTGGTAAATTTTGGGTACTCGTTACTGACGACTGTTATTGCTTTACTTGCTGTGCCCCGCTGTTTTAATCGCATTGCTCCACTCCTATTGGTCTAAGCGTGATGATAAACAATTAGCCTATCCTTGTAGCTTATCTCGAGAAATGTACTATCTAACAGTTAAATGATTTTTCAATCGAGATTAGCGAACAAACAAACTATTCAGCTTTGTAAATTGTAATATTTGTATTTAGTATAGATATGCGTGGTTTTTTTTTCAATTTACAATTTAACATTGTAATGTGAATAATAAATGCATTTTAGCTTAAATTCTAAGATTTAATTTAACTTTTTTTGGCGTACATTAAAGTAACTTAATACTTTAAAGCACTTTAGATAAGTAGAGAGTTTTTGTTGCATTGGATTTTACATGAATTTGTTTAACATATTCTGAACAATTGTTTAATATATTTTTTAATTAATGAACACGAAGTATAGAGCGATTAAATGCATTATAGCTTGTAAGCAATACAGTACGGTTACTGTTAGTTGGTATTCTGTGACGGCGTTCTAGTATTTTCTACGCTCACTATAGGTATAGTTTTTACCGTGGTGTGTAACAGAATATCTCATGAGTGCAGGCGTGCATAACTTCTGTATCAGTGGAACTGTTGCTATGCGTTTGAAATTACCTAATGAGAATCCAGGCCAGGTATACAATTAGTGTAGAATTACATTCGTTTCGACTGTGAGCTAAGCTTCAATATCTTGAAAATAAATTTAAATAAGGCATTATGAGCTAGCAGCTAGTTATTTAAAAAATAAAGCTTGTTAATATTAATATTTCAATAATAAGAAAACACATTTTAAACGGTTGTAACAATACTTACTTCATTTCAACCTTTTACCAACATAGGTTAGTAATGTACTAATGTGCGATTCCCCTTTACTTATGATATGTCTAGCATTAAAATCAATTCAACCCACATTCAACCGTTTTGTCATGAAGATTTTCCACTTTTCGCATTTTCCAGAAGTATTAAATTATGTTGCTTTGGATTGCCATTGACATAGATAAACATTACAGAAACACACACGTTAAAACGTTAAAAATAACACAAGACAGATAAGATTAATGACACTGAACTTGACGTAAAAATACTAAGAATTTAAATTTAATAATATTAAAAACATTTTTACTAAAATTAGGTAAACAATTACAACCGCTAATGAATGCATCGTAGTCAGAGTTATTATGCAAATAATGAATTTCATTCATTGAAATGTAAATTCATTTTAAATACAGTAGGTATAAATTGTTCTAAAATAGGTTAAATCTCTAAAGAGGCCATTACAATTTTACGGGCTAAGGGAATTTTTTAACGGAAATTTGGCCTGTTGTAACTGTGCCACTTTTTCTGTGTAATGAAGTATTCAAATAGTCTTTGCAAAAAGCTACTTGAAAAAGCTTTAAAATATAGCTTTTGGAAACGGTATTTTGGAAATGATTTTGCAGGATATAACTACTAACTTTCGCAGGATATAACTAAGATATTTAGCTGTATTGTTGATCTATTTATTACTCTATAAATTCATTTATTTTTAAACATTGCATTGTTAAACGTAGGCACAATAACAATTTAGTAATAATATTATGGGTTAAGTTAATTTAAAATTCCATAATATTAAAAGAAGAGTACATATTTAAATAAAATCGATAGACTTATCCGTTCACATTCATGGGTAGGTAATAGGTATTCGTATCCTTCTATTTTTGGGAGTCAGTTAAAAATATGCTATTTCACAATGTATTGAATTAAATTGCAATCCTCAAATATTTAGACAGCTATGAAAATGCAATTTTTTAATTATTATTTTTATGATAAAATGTTGCTATTCATTAAAATAATTACTAAAGAGCTTTCATTATATTACGCAATAAAAACTCCCAGTATACTTTAACTTCCTCTTACCAAATTGAGTTAAATCCATTCAAAAAGAGGATGACCTTGTTGGGCGATTTTTTACAGGTGCAATGATCTCTTTATAAATTCAAATTAGCAACAGTGGGTTATTGTGTGTGAAAAATTGTAGTAAGTGCTTTATTTGTTAGATGATGTGAGTCATTCTTGTCGTAGAATACCACATACAATAAATTTGAAACTTCGCCTGTCCGATCACGTTTTACCCTATTTTTTTTATAAAGGCCTACTCACACGTTTGGATAACGAATCATATTGTTATATCGTCTTCATACGTTTATCTTTTTTTATTTCAGTACAGCATTCACATACTTATATTATTCATATTTAATATAACTTATAACTTATTAGTAAGAAATTTTTGGTATATTGTGTTTCAATAATAATCAAAGGTTTCTCTCGAATATTTTTTTATGCTTCCGTAGGTACCTACCTACATTAAAATTTTAAACTAACCTAACCCCTTTATATTTTTTAACTTTTCAAATGTATGATACCTGCTTCAATGGGGCTGAAATGTACCTTTTGATAATATTATAATCATTGATTTCAATTTATCTTCTCAACGTTTCTATATTTAAATGTGTTGTAAACAAATTAATGATGACTTACAAATGAACTGGTTTTTAAAAATATGTGTAATTCTTTAACTACTAGGCGAATATATTAATGGTGATAACAATGTAAATTGTGAATACATCGAGATTTGTACGAATTTTTCCGTGCGTAAATAAGTTGGTAGGTAGGTACTAGAAATTTCTGGAGTATTATAATATGTCAACGAAAACTCTAACGCTACATTTGTAGAAAAATCAAATAAAATTTGAACAGAATAGGTACCTAATTCACATTTTTACAGTTACAGTTAGATGGAAACAATTTTTCTCTTATGCAAATTTAGCCATTTGTCACAGTGACAGTGAAAGTTGATGAAAATCTAGAAACGGGGTACACAAAGTGTGACACTCGGTCACAGATTGTAAAATAAACGAGCATATCATTTTGTCTACTGGCCGATTTCTAAACCATGTTCCGGTCGCTTTCTGTTCTAGAATTTGGCTTTTATAACTGAGCTAGCCGCTTAAGTAGACTGTAAAGTGCTAAATTGCAAAAGTAGGAACTGAAAGGTCGACGAATTTCGTTATCGCTTACAGAATCGCAATTTCTACTTTACTTCTGACTTCTTAAACTGTCTTATGTATCTAGTGTAGGATAAATTACATTAAAACGTATCGGACGTAAAATGTCTACGTATGAATTAGGCGGCGAATTCTACGAGAATGTATTGTAAACATAGGTTTGTAGATTCGATTTCTAGGCTTTGTATTCCAGGATAAGTACTCTCGAATTCCAAACTTAGAAATGCTTTTAACAATTTTTCGAAACCTTAATCTTGACCTACGCAATCGACAGTTTCGCATAAGTTGACCATGCATGTGCCATTTATTTAATGGCCATGTTTATTACAGCAGCCGGAAAACGAGTCGACCGACCTGTTTGATTCTGTTGCCATAAAGAGAATCAGCAATACGCATTCGTTGGCTGAGAAGTAAGAGCTATAGTAGAACAATAAGTAGGTACCTTGTTGCTAGCTGATCTGAGGATAAACTTTTTTCGATTTGATGTTTGTTCCAATCTTGGTTCCAATTAACCTTGGAATAACTATATTGTGATGTAATTTTTAAATGTAATGTTTTCGTACTTTTTTCGTAATTTCATTTAAAATGTTGACAGATCACGAAGATTCGTTATTGTTTTGCGATACAACGATTATTGTTACAGAGTTGTCATTTAAAAGTTTTTATTTTTCCATTGGCTTTGTTTGCGGAAACGAGCATAACTAACATTGTTATTGAAAATATTAAAATTTATGTGTTTTACGTTGCTTATACATATTTATGATTTGTCCATTTTTATTAAAAGCACTTTTAATGAGTGTCAGTTTTGCTTCATAATTAAACTTGATTTATTTAACATCGTGTTATATTCATGGGTCATGGCAATTAACTAATTAGTGAACAATGGGCAGTGATGAGTCGCACAAATGTTAAGGTGTATGTTTTTGGGATTTGATACATAATATACATATTCAAAATGTATTCGGTCACTTGAACTATGTAATTGTAATTTTCGACGATAATTAAACAATTAGGTATATTAAAGTTTAGATGCTTCACTTGTGTTTAGTTAATTTTAGGTCCCTTATATCTCATAAATAAACATGAAGTTCAATTGCATTAGCTTGACAAAAACCAAACATTCATAACTAATCTAATATATAAAAATCAATGCCACTTTTCGTTGTAATTCCATAACTCGAGAACGGCTGAACCGATTTCGATAATTCTTTTTTTATTATATTCCTTGAAGTACGAGGATGGTTCTTATGTAGAGAAAACGTTAATATGTACCACGGGCGAAGCCGGGGCGGACCGCTAGTTCATTTATAATATTCTGTGTTATTTATTTTAACGTGTTAAAATAATATCACATTTTGTCTGCTCAAAACAGAAATAAAGAGCCACGCTCTTTATAAATATCTATACCTTTAGTAGGTAAAAAAAATGGAATAGTAATAAGTAAGCAAGTTAGATAGTATTTTCTACTGACTGAATAAATCACGCAAAATTGCCAGCTGACCTAGAAAGCGTTCGCTTAGCTCTTTAATGTTTAAATAGTTCACTGGATACAGTTAGTCATAATAGCTTTACATCGTTGCATGTTTCAGGTAAGTCAGTAAATATTGTTTTATTGATAAAAAGATGAGTTTAATCGTTTATTCCTTTTTTGTTGCAGGTAAGTTGGCGTGAATATATTGTTGGCAATTATGATTTTAATGATTGTTCATTGGGATGCTGAAAATGTCTAACCGTTATGAATTCGCCATGCTTGGTGAGTTTTAATTAGATAAAATTAGAATTATTATTTGAATTATTTAAATTAGAATAATATTTAGTACCGGTCGTTCTTTTAAACATTTTCTCCGATGGAAAGCCTAGGTAGGCTATATATAAAATTTATATTAAATTACTCCGAGTTCCTGGTAGATTCGATCCAGATCGAACGATTTAAGTAGGTACGATTTTATATAATTAATCAACATTTCTCTGTCTAAATAGTTATTGAGTAAGTTTGGTGGAAATATTTGCAGCCGTGTAAACTTTAAAATCGCAGCCATGTGAACATTCAGCCATCTTTGAGACATAAATGTTTGATTTTGTTTTCATTACGATTAGTTTCTGAAACGAACTCATAACAACGCTCTTTTTAAATACAGGTACATTTTAAATTAAGTGCTACAAAAGATTAAGCTCGAAAAGTAAGAGTGCCACACTGATTCACATCTAGCCTATAACCTATAAGGATCGATGCAAGGTCGCCGGCGCCGCGGAACACATGCCATGACCATACAGGATGCACGCGGATAGGCCGTACACCCTTGTACGGTAACTTGGCTAATTCGATTCGATATGTTTTGTTTGTAAACATGTATTTAGGATGTGATTCTAATGTAAATGTGAGTTTTGAAGACGTTTCTAGTGAGTAGTGACGTCATAGTGTTTTGGTTTCTCATTGCAAATTGTGAGCCGTTTATTTGGAGACGGTAATTGTGACGCGACGGTACAAAAACATTGCGGTGTTTTTTGAAATGAATAAGGAAACTACTTCTAATTAATAAAGACGATACGAAAATGACTGGCATTAATAAGGATACTATTACATAATTGTAACGTAATGGATTAAATAATTTATTTGTTGAAATGTTCTGTCTAGATACAATTTTCTCGTACGATGTTACAATGAATAATTCGAAACGCTTCATGATTTCAAAATTAAACTTATTCACATTTTAATGTGTTGTATAATGTATTCAATTTAATTATTAAATGTATTTTCGACACACCTCCAAAATATAACATACATCTATTTTAACATTTTATAGACTAAAATCGAACCAACTCAAAAATAAATAATATTAGGTATCTACCTACCTATTTATAAACAGACATCTTATCTTATAATTGTCGATTTAGATAAAAATACATTACCTACTTATAGCCGTTCCATTTCGCCATTAAAAATATAACTTCTTATCGTCTATCCATGTGAGATTAACATCGTTAAATTACGGAAGACGGCGGAAAATCCTTGAGAATTCTATGATTTATCGCTGCGACGTTGTTGCGTGTGTGACTTGTATTTGATTTGGTAACAAATAACAATTGTGCGATTTGGGATTTGTAGCTATAACCTACTATTTGTACTTTATTTGGTAAAAGAATCTGTGATATTTCACGCTAGTTAAATGCCAGGAAGTCTTGTTCTAAGGGAGGTATGTAATACAAAAGCAAATAATCCACATAACTGGTAATTGAAATATTTTTTTCATTGTTGGGTTTAGACACGAGCTACAAAAAGCAGGAGCTTTCTGCTCCAAAAAAAGTTGGTTTTATTTAATTATAGGAAACTAGCTTTCCACCCGTGGCTTCGCCCGCGCAGTCAAAGAAAAACCCGCATAGTTCCCGTTCCCTTGGGATTTCCGGGATAAAACCTATCCTCTTTCCCGAGGTAAAAAGTAGCCTATGTCCTTTCTCGGGTATCAAAATATCTCTATACCAAATTTCATGCAAATTGATTCAGTAGTTAAGGCGTGATTGAGTAACAGACAGACAGACAGAGTTACTTTCGCATTTATAATATGAGTATGGATAGGAAATTAAACAATGCCTTGAACTTTGCTTGTTGAAGATTTTTTAACAAAAGGTGTTAAATAATTAGTACCTTCCGCTTATTTTTTTATTCCGAGATCGGGGAAACAGATATAATATCTGTCCCAAATTACACCCAAATGAATTCAGATTTAGGAATTCTATCACATGCCCTTCTATTTTAAATTGGACCTCGAAATGATGGTTTCTAAATAATATCCGGAAAATGGTAAATAATATTTATTCATGTAGATGGTAGAATAACCAAAGAGTTACTAATGTCGCCATACAACTTGTTTATTTTTATTAATTCTCTTTATTATCTAGCTATATGTATTAAGTATGATGTACAAACATGTAAATTATATAATCAGTTAAACCTACGGTCACACTCACAGAACATATAAAAGAGGTTAGAACTTAGAATGGCAATAATTCGCCGTTCCTATAAGAACCGGTGTCGCCTGTGGGTGTCGCCAAGTCATTTGTACTCTAATAAATAAGAAGCTTACGCACATATTTGCAATTTCAAATCTAGCCAATCATAGCGCCGCGCGATCACGCGATTTAAAATGGAACGAATCATACGCATGATGATGATGTGAGCAGTGCTCATATCCTTGGCGCTTCTGCCCCGCCTTAAAATTTTTAAATGCCTTTCTAACCTCTTTAAGAACATATAGTTCTGTGGTCACACTCACTGCTTGCACTGCAACAAATATATTTTTCCTCAGTATTGATAATATCAAGTCTTGATTTATCAATTGACTAATAGCGTTTAAAGTGGGTGATAGAGATTTTTTGGAATTGAAAAAAGGAAATAGGTATGTTGTTATAACCGCTGTGATTCAGGTATTCTTAGAAGTACGGTAGTCACTTGTATTGTACAAAACTTTTTATCTACTATTTCTAGATTTTTCTATCAACCACATTTTTGTAGTTAGAGTGTTACTAATGGATATAGCGGTTATTTCTGATTGATTTCTTTTTAGGTCTGATCGAGAGTTTATTATATTATTTAATTTATTTTTAGAATACCTACGTGTAATTTTGGGCATCACAGGTCGTACTTATTAAATACTAGCTTTCCGCCGGCGGCTCCGCTCGCGGTTTCAAAGAAAAACTCGCATAGTTCCCGGTCCCGTGGAATTACCGGGATAAAACCTATCCTATATTACTCGTGGATAATGGAGCTTTCGAATGGTGAAAGAATTTTTAAAATCGGTCCTGTAGTTTATGAGCCTATTCATTACAATCAAACAAACAAACAAACAAAGTTTTCTTCTTTATAATATTAGTGTAGATTTAAATGCATACCTACTCTTATCTTGAAAGTTGTATTTTATATATAGTAACTTAAAACCTTTTAACATATTTGATAAGCAATTTACAACCAGTATTTGATTTTATTGTGGATTTATTGTAATGCTTTTTTTTATTTTTTAATCTCTAATTAAATATTCATTGTTTATAAAGAAAAAACATAAATGTTTTATAGGTTGCTTGCTCTAAATAAAGGTACATTTGTTAAGATTGAAGATTTTTGTCATGTTTAAGAATTGGTACCTAAGTATGTGATGAAAAAATAGGAAGAGGGATAATATTACATACAAAGTAACGCATGTACATACAATGTAGGTATATATAAACTCATTAATTGAAAATGTATAAGGTTACCAATCGACAATGATTAATATAATCGATTAAAGGTTGCATATTATACGTATTGATATGTAAATGCAAAAATATGTTACTTGTCATCTCGCAAGGTAACCCGCATATCCTATTCTTACTTACATAAATAGTAAATACCTATTAGGCACTTATGTTGTGTACTTGCTGTGTGAGAATTTTCTAGTTATACATTTTTTAATCAATAAATGATAAATATTTCAGGACAATTCTCACACACGGCACGATCTGATTCCACACTAAGCCTTCGCTTATGTTATGGAAACCAGATAGCTGATAAACATACATATATAATTTAAAATAAAAACTTATATGGATAATTAACACCCAGACACAGAGCAAACATCTATGTTCATCACACAAATATTTGCCCCGGGTGGGAATCGAACTCACGACCTGACTTGGAAGGCAGGGCCACTACCAACAAAGCCAACCGGTCAGTCAAAGGATTAAAAAGTATGTAGTTTTCAATTATAAGCTTGCCTTTTATTAACCTTTTGAATTCCAGGTGCTTTTAAAAAGGCCAATGTCATTCGAGGATGCAACTTTCATAAAAAAGAATGTTTAAATGGAAAATTGTTCGGATCTCGAATACCAATAAACTAAGACTCTTATGAGAAAAAATTAAGAATAAATAAAGGGAGAAAAAATCTATTTCCTGTATTAAATTGCCATCAGTCCTTCCCGAAAGAAGAGCATTTATTATTTTAATTATTTGATATGAGCAGTTGAAGTTTTACATGACTTGTAGTTAGATTGCCTATATCGTGACTGATTAGAATTTACATGACTGAGAATAAGTTTTACATGACTTGTAGTTAGATTGCCTATATCGTGAATAGAGCTTATTAGGTCTCGTAATAATCGCAATGCTCATAGTTTCCGGTGAATAATTGTAGCCATCAATTTACCAAGTGTTCTTTTGAAATACATCACTCTAGGAAGTTAACCTCAATTAGGACAATGACACCACAAACACGGACGTTGCGTCTTCCGCGCGTCTTAGTATTCAAACCTTGCTGTGTTACTTCCTCCCATAGATTATTTATTATTTATTGCACACTGCTAGTTAATAGCCGTTCGTGTATTAGCAAATTGATCAGACATTTCTTAAGTAAATGCATAATTTTGTACGGAAATGTCGCGTGCGAATTTGATTTCCCTTCTGTATTCTTCGATCGAGTGATCGGGAGGTTATATGTACCATCACCTACCTAATATGTTATAGTACGAAAACAAGGTTAGGACTGGCTATTTGTTTTGGATTTAGATAAGTTTATTCTTGTTCTTAATATTTCTTCCTTCGTTGAAATACTTATAGTTTTAAAGTTAATAGAACCAAAAACTTGATAGATTTACTTATCTAACTTAATTAGATAAACTGATATTTATTTTCTCTGTTTATGTTTATCATAAGATTCAGTATAATAAATTCGCCTGTGGTTTTGCATTGGTTAGTCATATCTTGTGTGCACTGTGCAGATGTGAAATGCATCTGCCCAGCTGCCAGCAATTAAGGCACACAGACCATTACTCATTTCCATTAAAAATATTTAGATTATATACGTACCTACATACTATATATTTAAACTTACATATAATACGGAATAATCGAGGCTATAAGGCAATAGACAATCTACGCGAATATTCTAAAGGTGAAAGATTTTGTTTGTTTGTATTGAATAGGCTCCGAAAGTGCTGGACCGATTTTAATTATTATTTCACTATATTATTTGGAAGTAACATAGCGTATATTTTATTTCGTGTTAATCCTGGGTCAGCCCAGGTAAAGCCGGGATGAGCGGCTAGTATTATAATATAATGAGGTATCCTTATTTTCACGTCCAATTCAGTTTGACCCAGTTCATTGACAGACGGTGTCATTCATCTGTTTCGCCAATAACCCAAAATAGTATTGAGAAGTGATAAATTACCGCTCAATGGTGATGAATGTCTGACTATTTACTTCCACATCTGTATAGTAATACACCATATTTACCTTTTGTATATTATATTACCTTTTGTATAATATATCGTTGTAATGGCGTATATGTAAATGTCAAGGCTCATAATTTTTGCCATCATTACACCTACAAATTGCTTTTCATTTTATGACGTCTGATGGTTTTAATTAAATGGTAAATGTTAAAAATACTTATGTAATGACGATTCGAAAGTGCTACTAAATAGTAGTCTAATTGAATAAATGAATGTTTGAGTTTGAGTTTGAGTTTATGTACCGGAAATTTTGAACATTGCCAATGTTATTAATGGTCATATATCTGATCGGATAATTAAAATAATAAATACGCTTCTTTTGTAATGGAGGCAGAATTTCAATACAAATTGTCACACTCATCTATACATCTATACATCTATACAAATATTATAAAGAGGAAAGGTTTGATTTTTTGTTTGTTTGTTTGTATGAATTGAATAGGCTCCGAAACTACTTGGCAGATTTGAAAAATTCTTTCACTGTTGGAAAGCTACATCATTTCTGAGTGACATAGGCTATATTTCATTTTCAAAAAAAATAGGCATCCTTACTAAAATTACGATAACGTAATCCAAGGTGTGAAAAAAATATCAAAAAACTACCTTACATCGCGTGCGCTGCGAAAACTGTTGATGATAGAACAAAATGATATACTACATTTTTTTAGAACACACCATTGTCTACAAAAAATCAGCGGCAGCATATCTCTAACTATTACAGTCATGTCACAATAAGCGTTTTTTTATTGAAAAAAAGAAATTAAAATACCACCGCTACAAAAAGCTCTTTATTTGTACCTTGGTATTAACCCTTATCAAAATAAATGATGTATTATTTAATATTATATAATATTTTAATAGCCATAAATATTACACTGTTTTTAGCTTTGTTGATTCTACACGTTGGGAAATGTAATACTTATAATAAATGCGAAAGTTTGTGAGGATGGATGTACCTACTCACTCTTTCACGCAAATACTACTGAAGATTACATTGAAATTTAGTATACATATATAGAGGGTAACTTGGATAAACATATATGTATATCCCGGAAATCCCACAGGAACGGGAACTATGCGGGTTTTTTTAAACGCGGGCGAAGCCGCGGGCGGAATGCTAGCTCGTCATGTATAATTTAGTAGGTTACGATCATTTTAAATTCTTGAGGAAAGAAATCCTGAAAAATAAAACAAGATCAAACATAATAAAGGAAAAAATACAAATATGTAACTATGTATTTGTATTTGCCATTCATATTATTTGCCATTCAAATTTGATTCAAAACAACGAGAGCACATAATCGAGCTGGCGCGTTTAAGGAAAAGGAAATTTAAAATTTATTCACATTTGACGATATTACACTCGATATTGAAGATATTTCAGTGTCGTTTTGTGAGTGATGGAGCTAAGGTGAGTTTTTGTAATATAAAGATTGGTAGGATGGTAAAAAATAATAGAACATGCTAATACTGATATAAAGCTATGTATTACCATGATAATAGAACATACTGATAATGTGACTCTAAACACACTGATAATGTGATTTAAGAACAGACAATTTTCATTGGAATCTAAGACGAAAAAAAGATGGTCTTGTGAAACTAACAAAATTTGTTGAAACAATCGAACATTCTTATACAAGTTCGGTAACTGCAGTTTTGTTGACAGTTAACAATTACCGTAATTATATGCTGTCTGGTAGAAATATGTATATGCATTCACTAATTAAATGGATAAGTGAAGCGGTTACGGTTAATAGTTTTTGAGATGTGAAGACGCAGTTGCACGTATACAAAAATGGAAATTCAT
Organism: Colias croceus; assembly: GCF_905220415.1. NCBI lineage: Eukaryota > Metazoa > Arthropoda > Insecta > Lepidoptera > Pieridae > Colias > Colias croceus. The sequence continues at coordinate 2,225,709 of NC_059552.1, read as the reverse complement.
ACTCGCTCTCGTGCGAGCAAAAAGTGCATTCGATATATTTATAGCTCAAGGTCTATCTGCGTCTTCAATTTTCCCATTTTCTGACCCGATATGCAATGTTTTTAAGCATAATATTGTTTAAAATGGTGAAGCTAAAACTTTAAATTTGGAATGGATATCTACTTTTGAATATTTTTAAGCATCTTAGAAATGTGGGACCACAATCGGTTCAGAAACCTCGGAGTAATCGGTGTACATACCTACATAAAAAAAAAACATACCGGCCGAATTGATAACCTCCTCTTTTTTTTGAAGACGGTTAAAAATGAATCGCCGAAATGTAACGTGCCGCATAAACACAGAACAACTGCACCAAATATGACAATTCTATTCTATTCAAATCTTTTCTTTTCTTCATTTTCATAAAAATAGCACTAAATTTCACCCTAATCCTAATCCTTTCAACCTTTTTACTGATTATTTTTTTTTTCCCAAGGAAGAAATCGCTTTTAAGCGATAAGGCCGCCAAATTGTACATTTATTTTAAGTTACATATTGTTTCTGTAAATTTTGTTTTTGTGCGCATTGTACAATAAAGTGTTTTCTATTCCATTCTATTCTAATCGCCTGCGCCCGGCTACTATAGTTAGACATAGAGATACATAGTAGGTATAGTGTATAAAGTCATGTTGTAATTAGTTAATGCGTAGAGACGAGAGCATCATGCTTCGAGATTCTTGCTGTCAAGATGGACATGATGTAACTATTTCTAAATTTATCACATCAAGCTGTTTGTTTAATGTATGATGTTTTATTTTAGTTTGAGTTTGTGAGAAAGTAATACGTTATTACTTAATTGTTGTTATCTGTATACCTAATATCAATTGTTAAAATTGTATACGTCGTTTAGTTATGTGTATTTAAATTTTATTTTAGTGGGTATACGTTTCTGCTATGACCATAACATTCCGACCTAACTTTTCCTCTGATTCAGCTCTATTGTTTGAATAATAAGCGCTAATTCAGCAATTAGCAAGATTGTATTAACATCGTAGGCGTTATGCCTTTCACTATGTCGCAGTGTAGGCGTAGGCATAGAGAAACTGCTTTCTCCGATTGTCCCAGATGATTTAGGTTCTCAAATCCGAGCCACAAGCTAAATGATAGGTTTTTTATTGTATGATGAATTCAATAGTACCGGCATACTTTGCTATGTTTAAATTATTCTTACCTATTCGGCTTTGTTGGGTTAATATTTTTCATCTAGTCTATAAGGAACATGGTAATTTCTATGATATGTAATAAGTAGATATTAACGTAACTTTCATATGATCTATTAGAAACTACATTTTTGGTTAACTCAAGAATCTTTTATTTTTCATTTGGCAGAAACAATAGGCAAACATACGTACACGCAAAACTCGGGCAAGTAAATGATTAAAATTGGCACAGTGAACTCGATAAGAGCTCGCAGCTATCGTAAGGTCAAGAACGTTTAAGTCGAACGAGAACGAAGTGTGTCAAATTATAAAGATATTTAAACGTTACTTATGTGCCCACTTTCGGTTTTACACTGCATTTCGTGGGATTATACAATAAAGTATGGACAGGCGCACCGCGCATGTATGTCGTATTTCGATGCAATATTTCGGATAAAAAGCGATTGATGTTATGAACTGTAAAGCAGCAAATTGTGTATTGTATTTGCTGCATAATCGGAGTTAATATCAATTGAGATCTAGAATGTTAGATGATTTGGGTCAGTGGCCTAATTAGTTAGTTATTGCAAAATTACGAGATAACCAGTTATGAAAGCGATTACTGTGTTGCCGTTCTTTTGTCATTTGTGTGTACCTATAGGAAAAGTTCTTCAATACAAGTCACTAGTTTCTGATATATCATAGAATAACAAATATTACCTTTTATTTGAATTGCAGAAATGATTTACAAGGTGATAAATTCGCATACAAACGCTGCAAAGACATTAATTAAACATTAATGACGTTTCTTGTTATGATTAGTTACCCTTATTTGCGAGAAGTTTCCTTACTTGAGATGTATGATGCAATTGCTAGGGAATAAACCGTCATTTATTTATAGTTATTTATATGTACGATTAAATATATGTAGCTGGTATGTGGACCAGTGGACGTGATAAGGTAAAGTTAAAAAAATAACACCAAACTGGTTCTTTTAAAGCAAATAATACAATAAGGCATATTATCGTCATTCGTCCGTCCTTGCAAATTTAAATTTACATCAAAAAACGATGTATAAAGAAAGCTAGCGAGCGAGACAAAATAGCTCTAAGAGCTAGCGCGCAAGAGCAACTTTTGTCTCCGCAACTATTTTGTCTCTCCCACCTATGGGCTAGTATGAAAGTGCGCGCACGTAGCGACGCAACTCCTCATAGAGTTGATGGGAGAGACAAAATAGATGCGGAGACAAAAGTTGCTCTTGCGCGCTGGCTCTAATAAAGCAAAAATGTATAACAAATGCATTATTACAATAAGCAACTAAAGCATTTTCAATGTAAAATAAAGAATAATTAACAAAAGGTATTTATTGACATGCATATAATGTTGTAGAATGGGTTTGTTCACACCTCCCAGTAATGATAAGTTATTTTGAAATATTTATGATTTATTGGCAACTTGCTTTGTGTTTAAACGCGTGAATAATGCTCTATGATTTCCTCCCTGTTAATTGCATAAATTAAAGATAAATAAACATTTATTGTTATTTTATTTGTTTAGAAATGTAGCCATGTTATGCACAAGTTCTTTAAACTGTACAATGTCGGTACTTAACTTAGTAGGTATGTCTTTATAAATGGTTCGTCGTGTTTGTGAAGGAGCTGTTAAATTTAAATGAGTCAAACATGCACTTATACGCTACATATTGCTTCTGCGAAACATTCACTCCTTTATATTTTTCCAAGCTTTCAACTATGAAATTAAAATTCACGACAGAGCTTTTAAGGTACATTTGTATAAGTAAGTATGAATGGAATGTTTCCTCTGCTTGCATTAGTCATCAACCAGCCAGTCAAATATAAAAATAAACTTTGTTTTTGTTGAATTCTAGAGAAAATATTAAGTATAAGTATATAGCATAGGTAGTTGTCTTTTCTACTGTCCCTGAACACGAAGTAAAAATATCGATCGTGTGGAACTAGAACAAATACAGATAATATCTCTTAATGTAAATTGTGCTTAGTCATGTTGTTTGTGATTTAAAATAAATAAATATTATAACATAATCGCAAACTGCCTTGTCATTGTTTTAAAAAAAATATTGTTTTATTATTCATTTAATTGATACAAGGAAGTTTTGTTTAGTGCACAAATGAAAAAAAGCGTTTATACGATACACAGCATAGTCACGTTTATTTGTTTTATGCAGTATAAAGTTGGAATGAAGTAGATTGACTAGTTCTCATAAGGAGAGCACGTGAAATGAGCGTAATTGCTGAGACAAAGTCAAGGATTTGCAACAGGCTGCATTTATGGATGGAATGTATGTAGGTATAGTGTGTACTCGTTTCTCATTTCCTGGGAGTTGCTTTTTCCATCTATGTTTAGTAAAGAAGTGTACGCGTTAGTTGAAGCTTTGTAGTAAAAATAGTTATCAAATAGGTAGGTGGTTATAAAAAGATGGCGCTCGATTTAATTCAAATTGTATTTTTGTATTCTTCTTTTTTATTTATGTGGGTTTAACAGGGTGAACAGTGCAAGATTGGTTCAGTTGTTCAAATAAAGAATACCTAAATAATATCGCACCTTCGGTAGAACAAGGGCATAATTGTCATAAATTGCCAAAATGACTTAAATATGCAGAAATGCTTTAAAAAGGCCCTTTCAACTGGAGGGACAAAGACATTCGTTTAATTCCTACAAAAAACAGCCAGATTGAAATAGTGGCGTTGTCATTTTGGCGCTATTTTGTTTCTCTCTTGGCGAGACAAAGTCTCATTGGTTAGTTGTGCCATCGGCGGGGACTGATCTAGCTGTCACTTGGAGCGCTAACGTCGTTTATGTAAATATGCCCTATAATGTTTTTGATTTCTGGAACGACAAGGCCATATCTGTCACACTTATGCCTAGTTTACGATTTAAAAATTGGGAGGACAAAGTCGTTCAGACAATTGTGCCCTTGTCTGTCCAAGATTTGTTATACTCCATGGTCTTAAAAGTAACATTTTATTCCGATAATTGCTGTAAAGAGCAAAAAAACAAGTTAGTTTTTTAGAAATTTAAACGATAGGACTGCCAATCAAAATACAACAAACATACCCTCACACCCACAAATCTATCCTCAAAAACTTTCGAGTTTACATAATAAATAATAATATTAGTAAGATATTTATTCGTTATTTTTCTTTTTCAAATTTGTTTTTGGAATGTATTATTTTGCTGTGAACACATTGCCTATAAAATCGATCATACATAAATTAGGGGACCCAGCTAACAGCCGATGCCGTCCATTCTGGAATGTAAAACGTGCAAAAAAAGCTGGCCCAATATCAATATGCACTCCGGCAGAATACATAAGCCTTATAAAAAATGCCACGAAAAAGGAGGAATTATTTAATGTCAAGGAATTGAATTATGATTCTTTCTTGTTCTGTTATCTTAATATAATATTATTCCAATTTTTAAAGCGATTCCAAAGAATTTTGCTAGGAAACATAATAGTTTCAGATTGTTGAAGATGTGTAATGGCTGATTAGTAAGTTTTGATCTCTATTTTTGTGATAAAGTACTGCGGCTTTCTAAAGTGTTTAAGAAAATAAAACATTTATACAAAAAAACACGTTATTATCATTCCAAAATTATTAACTTAAAGCTTTAGATATGGCCATATTTACAAATTAATTTTCTTGTTGGTGGAACAAGGGCACAAATGTACACCTACTTAAGAAAAAAATATTATTAAAAAAAAACTAGCAGTTTTTAATATTTGTAAACGATACACCTAAAAGAATATAGTATATAGTTTATGTCACACAAAGCAGAACAACCATAAAAAAATTATTATCATAGCTAGACCACATTAAGTACTACAAATATCTTAAAATGGCTCTCCTGTAAAATTGCAAAAACTGTAATTGTGCCCTTGTTCTACCGAAGGTGCGATATGTTAAGTGTCCAGTCGGTTTCTACTTATGTAACTTTTGTTGCAACGACTTATTAAATTGCTACTTTTTTAAAAAATTACCGCTCGACGTACTATTTTGGTTTACAACAATTACAGATATTACTATCCGTTTACCGTCTATTATATGACGTGGTTTATAGTGTATGAAATGCCTTCGTTCACAGTAATCTAAAAAATGTGTGTCTATCTAAAAAACACAGATGCTTTCTGGTAATTAATCAGCCTTGGATTGCTAGACCTATTAATACCGCATGCTAACGCGCATCGTACAAATAGCTGACAAGCGGAATAAAAGGCACTGTATGTAGGTCTATTTATTTTATTCTAGACGCCGCATAACTTATCTTGAAAACCAGAAGTGTTGAGTGGTCTATGACGCACGCAATAAACTCTATGACGCTTTGTCGTAACGATATAGAAATCGTATCACGATTTTGAATAAATTTCATCGGTGATTTGCAATAATTATCGTTTTGCTAAACGTTACATAGGAATCGTTTGTGCTATCTTGATTATAAAGGACATTGCGTGTGGCTAAACGTTCTCTTGTCCCAAAGGGGTTGCCTTAGGGAACAATTTATCGTACGACCAAACTTTAGAAACACGTTATTTAGTGTACCTATTAGACATTTTAAATATAGAGCATTTAATTTAAATATACCTTCCTATACGTTTTATTTTTAAAATAAATCATACAGGTAGGTACACAAAAAATTTCAGTTTTTTTAATGTCGGAATGGAAAGGAAATTTAAATTATTGAATGATAATTATAGTATGTAGTATATTATAAAGTATTTTAAATACTTACGTATTTTGTAACAAAAAAGTAATTTACATTTTAATATGCTATTTTTAATTTTTATGTTAGGTAGTCGAATATTATTTTATTCATGTATATAAAATTATACGTAATATTATGTAATCGTATAGGTATAGGTAGATATATATAATATGTATTGTCGTAAAGGTTGTGCCGTATTGTAAATAAAAAGTTTTCCTTATTCACAACGCAACGGTCAGTGGCATTGCGCTCATAAAGCACATATAAATTACACAATAATTACTTTGTCCGCGATCAAGCCGCAAAACCGCGAAGGCTACCAATGTGTTACATCAGGCAATTAGTTTGACATGTATATCACGGACGAGAGGCGTGTTATGTAAGCGATACACCCATACACGCTACGGTCTACCAGAGAGGCTTACCGTACGTGTACCTGTACACTGTTCAGGTCAACCGAACATAGGTAGGCTCCAGAAAGTGCATATTATGGCCTGTTATTTCCAGACAGAATAGGCCGTGAATTGAACTGACTGGCAAATTCATATTATGATCGCAATAACCAGCCATGGTTAATTATATCTATTACTATACGAATATGCCAGTAAGTTCAATTCACGGCGTAAACTGTCTGGGAATAAGAGGACATACTACGGCCCCTGTACAGGTGCATCTTTCATTGCAATTTAATGAATAAAAATTCTTTATTGCGTTACAAATGAAAACAGAAGATAAACAAAAGACTAACATAACAAAAGGCGATCTTATTACTAGGTAGCGAATTCTCTGGAAACCCTAACTTTAAAAGAAGATAAAATAATCTGGTGGATGAGCAAAAATAAGGCAATTGTCGTAACACATTAATAAATGCTGAAAACAAACAAACACATATCATTGTCCATTATGTAATGGCTAGCTAGTTTTCGCCCCTGGACGCACGTGCGGCGGCATGACAAGCAAATAACAATGAGGTACTAGTTGCAGAATGCGATACACGTGATCGTATTGCGTCGATTGTTTAGTACTTTAGGGAATGTTTGTGAGTTTCTAGGTCTAGGTGTGTTGGGGGAAAATTAACGGTTGTTGTGATTCATGTGGATGTAAGTAGGTTAGTGTGTTGGAAAGGTTGGGCGCTAAGATCCTTTCCTTAATGATAAGAAAGTAATAAGAATTTTCATATGTTAATATGGTAAGAGATAATCTGGAACTACTATTACCTACCTTTTTTATAGTGGGGAAATCTTCCAAAGATACCCACGGCCCCCGGGGAAGGAGCCTTGGGTACTATTACCTACCTATTATAATTATCTGTTAGAAAACTTTTAGAAATGATTTCTTGAGACGGTAATAAAAATAATGTATTTAATTTACTGATGTGCAATCGAATTGTACCAAGCAATCACGTATTACCATGAATTAGCGGTCAGTGTTCACGAAAGCACATTCCGAGTGGCGGCTGCAGATTTCAATTTGTTTATGATTGAAGTACAGCTTTCGCAGTGTGTCGAGTGCATACTTGACATGCTCCGTTCTAGCTATATGATATGTATATGTGCATATAGATGGCATATAGCATAGCATAGATAGTGATATCAGGTGAATAGCTTGTATGGTGCTTCTAGAACCAGTCTGTTCTATTCAAGTATGTACTGAAATAATTCATGAAGATATTTGCCATCATTTGGCATACAGAAGACTTAATTGAGCTGAATGGATGGATGATTTAGTTACAAATAAGCGTTGCTTGTGTATGTATGTTTGGTTTTATTCAACTCTTTATCAGCCAATTGAGCAAATGACATGTATATGAGAGTGTTCACGTACACTATTAAGTATTCTCAATTCTGTGATACTACATATACTGCCCACCGGCCACCTATTACCTATAGTATAGTATTTCGTAAGTTGGTACGATGTAGCAATATCAAATCATATATGAGTCATTGGGTAAACAATTAAATAGAATATAGAAAGATAATAAGCAGAGCCGATTAGATATGATTAAAGTGGTTGTATTTGTTTTGTTTTGCGTATATGATATGAGTAAAATGTGGTTATATTTACGTTCCTGATATCGTCACTAATATTATAATAATAATGATTGGTAATAAAAGGCTCTATATCTAGGTAATTGGGCAAAATTAGAGTTACCTGCAAAAGCGACATTTAAATCGAGGCCACTATTAAGATTGTCTATTTCTAATTTTCTAAGGATTGGCCCGGATAACATTTTATGTCCAACTATTGTTCTTATAAATGTATTTATAATATGTTGAAGTTGGAGGCGGAAACTTACGAAGCTATAAATATAAAAATGTTAAATTAAAAAATGATTACAACTTGTCATGTTAAGTTTGTCTTGTCCGATAAATCATACAATTTCCTCTATAAAAAATTTGATTAATACGAAGCTAAATAATGCTATGCTAATAACAGATATTTTATACGCTATTGTTAAAATTACGTTCACACTAAACACGTGGTGGTCGTAACTACGAGGATGTATTTTAATGTATAAAATCTATAGTAATCTTATAAAGCTGAAGAGTTTGTTTGTTTGAACGCGCTAATCTCAATAACTACCTACTGGTCCGATTTAAGAAATTCTTTCTGTGTTAGATAGCCCATTCGTCGATATCATATCATCACGTTAAGACCAACAGCGGTGCCACACGGGTGAAATCGCGGAGCGCAGCTAGTATGATAATAGTATTTAGGCAAGGTCGTCTAGTGATTGGTGACGTGCGAATATCAGTTACCCAAACAATGGTGTGTAGTATGCTCGATTTGGTATTTTTTGTTTATAGATAGGGAGGCGAGGTAGCTAAATGACGTAATTCAACGGCGTCGTCGAGACTTATCAAAATCGAAAGAGAAAATAATTTCGAAAAGAAAAGCTTCTATGGTAAAAACCATTTTAGCGGTGGGTTTGGCGTGTACGGATTTTCAAAAATGTAAAAAAAAACAGTTACTTGGGCATTCTCGAGCGCGTCAGATATTCATACTACGTATGCCCCAAGTCCCTCTGATAACAACGGTATACTAATCTGCCGGTTTGCGTGGTGGGGCTAGGCATATAAATTCGTCAAAAATGCACAAAAAAAAAATTTACTCGAGCGCGTCAGATTTTCGGAAGGGGTGTTAAGTAGGCCCCAAGGAAGCTCCCCTTAAAAAAACTGACGATTACGACATGACGATAAGTTATGATGAATTTTTGAAAATGCAGAAAAAAAGAGTCCTTTTGAAATACTCGAGCGCGTCAGATTTTCATAGGGGAGGTTTATCTCGGTATCCTGAAAGCATATTTTCTTAATCTGACAAAAATGTTGGTGGGTTCTCTTAATCTGACCGAAAAAGGTTTGTGGGTTTCTTTTTTTTAATCATCGTTATTTCATATCAATTTTTCTTAACTCCCTCAGTTTTCGAGATATACACAAAAAACCGGGAGTTTGACTTTTTACGATGCTTCAAGTAAAAAAAGTTTTAACTTTGGACAAAAATGAAAAGAGACCTTTTTTTGTAAAATAAAATTACCTTTTTTGTTTATTTAAACTTTTTTTTTTGGAAAAAGTAAAGTTCGCGACTTATATGCTGCAACGCGTTTTTCGGAAGATGAAATGGCTCCTCCAGACTTCCGGTCATGCGGAAACCGGCAGATTTTGTATTTTTAGTAAGTTTTAGATTATATTCTTCAAAATAAAAATAAAAACAATCGCGCTCGAGAATGCCGGATTAACGTTTTTTTTTTACAAGTTTGCGACCCTATAACTCGGCGGCGTCAAGGACTTATGGTCAGATTAGTTAAATTTAGTCTTAAAACACTAAAATCAACCCCCAATATCTTAATCTGACGCGCTCGAGTATTTCAGACTATCGATTTTTTTTTACTAATCTGATCGTCTATCCTAGACGCGCGTCACTACATATAGAGCTAAATAGTTAACAAGGTTGTTCTATTAGGTCTAAGGTATCTCTCATATCTTAAACTGCCACGCTCGAGTATTACAGAAAATTCCCCTCTTCGCCTCCCTATCTATTAGGATTAGCGTAGATTGTATCTGATAATATGTGCTGGGAACTGAGTACTGCCGTATTTTTTTAAGTTGTTAGTGTCAAGTTCTGTTTAGTGCGGAGATTAACAATCTTAAATTGTATTAATAACCGGACCACCGTTGTTGAAACTACAATTAATGAGTTTATACTGGTATAGTTTTGAATATTTTCTAATTTTTTTAAATGTGTTTGGCTTGTATTCAAAATTCAGATGTAATTTGTAACAGTTGATAAAACTTTAATGACGAAGTAACTAAGAAGAACTGTAAACATTGCTAATTACTTTGTAAAATTTGTGTCTCAATCGGTATCAATGAACTGTTTGCACGCTAAACAATTAACAATTTAAGATTCTTTCGTGCACATTTTTTAGACCAAGACGCGAGTGTAAAACTAAAATAAATGAACAAATCGATTTGTATTACAATAGAATCGATTACCAATACTACTATAAGTAATTGATCGATTAGTATATCCGTTTGTATGTTGAATAGTAACAGTAATTATTCATTGAATTAACGCGTCCTTGACTATTAATACTTATTTAGTCCGAGATGCTATTGTGTGGTAATTAGTTCAATGGTTTCTGAATACAGTTAATATTTTATTCGAATATTATGTTAATAGTAAATGGGTACATTTCTTAGTGGACAGTGTCCTATATCTATTTTCTCTCTATTTATACAATTCTCGTGTCACAATGCTAGTTACCCATACTCGCTCCGAAATGGCTGGACCGTTTGGCATGTAATTTTGTGTGCCTATTGGGTAGATCGAATCGTCGAACATCACTTTTTCTTACCCCTTAGTGATAGAGTCAGGCAGAAAAACGCAGCTAGTTATATGTATATAAAATCTCTTGTCACAGTTTTTGTAACGTAACTACGAAACGGAATCTTGACCCATATTTATTAAATTTAGGCCGTAAACTATTTTCTCTTACTCTTCAGTGATAAGAGCGTCTTAGAGGAAAAGTGGTCAGAGCTAAATGTAGAAAAAATAAAAATAAAAATTATTATATTCGTGAGTTTACTTAGTCCTAAAGAAATCTACCGTTAGTTTGTATTGCGTTTCTTGTGAGTTGTGACGAATTGGTAAGAAACGTGGTAAATATAGTTTGAAAGACAATGTTTATTGTGACTACCGAAAATAGGCATCAAGGGAAGATTTCTAGATGTAAATTAGTAGTTTTTTTAGAGAATTATAATTTTTATGATAGCTGACTAAATTTCTGGACGCTTTGCTTTATTTTATTAAGTGGAAACATGAATGCTATTTAAGAGTAGTAAAGGTATGTTCTAGGCCCTGGCCATTTTAATAAAATCATATCCCTAGTAACTAGGGATAATAATATTTAATAATTTAATAATATTTTATTAAAATGGCTTTGTCGTACCATAGATAACTTTTAAGTTAGTACTGAATACATATAGATTACTAGCTTTCCACCCGCAGTTTCGCCCGCGCAGTCAAAGAAAAACCCGCATAGTCCCCGTTCCCGTGAGATTTCCTGGATAAAACCTATCCTATGTCCTGGGGTAAAAAGTAGCCTATGTCGGGTATCAAAATATCTCTATACAAAATTTCATGCAAATTGGTTCAGTGGTTAAGGCATGATTGAGTAACAGACAGACAGAGTTACTTTCGCATTTATAATATTAGTATGGATACGTATGTTAAAGTACTTATAAGTTATATAGGAACTGCTTTCACGACAGGAAGATAAAGAACAATGAAATTTTACATATAAAGGCATTTCCTCCTAAAGTTCAAGTACCTACATATTAAAATCTGGGTTGTGTGTTTGCGATTTCCGTTTTGAAATTCAGCTTTTGTTCTGAAGATTACTGAAGGGTTGTTACTTTAGTTAATATTTAGTAAATACGTACTAGCGAACCCGGCGAACTCCGTTTCGCCACCATATGTTTAAATACCAAACGAAATAGTTATTACATAAGACGCTGTATGTGAAAAATGATTTTCCCGGTTTTCACGCTTTTCTTTTGAAATGTTTCCTGAATTTTCTTTGCTAAAAACCTCACGGAGCCAGAGACCTTTCCAACGAATGCAAATCCGTGGAAATCGGTTCGTGTGTTCTGGAGTTATAGCGTCAGGAAGGAAAACCCGATTTATTTTTATATAGTAGATAAAATATATTATTCGTTCTGATTTAATAATTAATATTTGTCTGATTAAATATCTTAGATATTAATAACAGCCGGTATACTAAATAATAATTGTGTTTAAAGAAGAAATATATATAACTAGTAAGATAGAAATTATGTATGTTCAGTTTTAATACGGAAAAGCAGGTATTGGATATTATTTTATTATTATTTTTTATCTTCATATTATTATTCTCTGGATAACCGGTAACCCTAGATACAGTGAAAGGTATTTCACTTCAAGGCTAAAGATGATTCGCTCGGGCTTTGTGACGAAAATAACGACACACTTTAAGGATTTGCGTATAAAGCCCGTTCTGGGTTAATTATTCCTTTACAATACACAAAGGGAGACAGTTTGTTATTAATATTTCAGATATAGAAGATTTATAATGGTTCTGTTTTTTTTCTGAAATCGTATGACATAATAGTATACATACAGGAGCATCTTCATTATCGCTACATAGTATAAAACAAAGTCGCTTTCACTGACCTATGTCCTTTGGTATGCTTAAATCTTTAAAACTACGGATTTTTTAATAGATAGAGTGATTCAAGAGGAAGGTTTTAGTATATAATTTATTAGGTTTAGACAAAGAGGGCGAAGCCGCGGGCGGAAACCTAGTCATCTGTATAATTTAAACGATAGGATAGGCAAACTCGAAATTTACGACCATTGATTGAAGTTGTACTTTTATCTTCATTCAATTAATAATGAATAGTTATTCTTATTATTCCTTTACTGGGTTAGTAAGTTTATAATAAAAACTTTGACGTCATCATTCGTGATTTAAGAGTGCCTACTGCGTTTTTGTAACGATGACGTTTACATTTTAATTATGTTGTTTAATGTTTTTAGAATATTTGAAGTGTTTCTAAAACTGGTTATTCACGATAAAACAAAAATCAAGGAGGCGTAAAATTTCACGTGTAAACAAAACGTGATGCGTGTACAATACATGAATATTTCACAAATTGACCAACTAAGCTACTGATGAATTAATTGTTTAGAAAATTCTTAATTCTTTGATTTCGTAGATTTAACAACAACAGCTCTGTCTCGAAAAAGTTTTGTTGATTTATGACATACTCAGATATAGTATTTAATTTATAACCGCGTTTAAAATATTTGTAATAAACGCTAAAATTACAAAACCGCCGTTTCCTGCTGTAACTTGCAACTTTGAAAAGAAAAGGATTTATTACAATTCATTTGGCAATAGCTATTAAGAACGACTATCGGTACAGAGATAACGAAACGGTCAAAGTCGTTTCTCACGTAATGGGCAAATGGTTCATTGGTTCATGTATAAGGCGCGGTTCACACGCGCGATTTTGTTGCGATTTCATTGAGATTATGTGAAACAATGGGTTGTATGCAGATGTATTGTTGTGTAGTGTGCACTAACCTTGAATTTTTCTATGCAGTTAATGAATTTAATTTTAGTTGTGTGATTTTGTGTGTTTTTATTTGTTTCAAAAGTGAGATTGTGCAAAAGTACCATTTCTATAGGGACACAGGGATTGCACATTATTGTAAACACGTGTAATAATAAATTTGCGACATTTAGATTGGTTGATTGTCTGGAATGATCTCTGTTATTTTTTTACACGATTTTCTTCAATCTGAATTGCTAACTATCAGTACTTACATAAATAGGTTTTTCATTCATGCACTTTGTAACAGAACATTAGGTGCAATAATTTGTTAAAATTATTTATTTCTCCACTGCCCTGCAACAATGTAAAGTAATAAGGTAGGTCAATATGAAATCAATGACAGACACGTCGCATCCGTACTGGTTACGTTACAGTTACATGCTACTTTATTTTACTGTAACTAAGGCACAATTTACATGAAATAAATAGAAAATTCTAGGGTTTTGTGAAACGTTTAATCATTTGGGTAGGTAATACAGTTTATTTGTATCCTCTGCTGTCGTGTCTGAATAAGACTTTGGAATTTTGGATATATGTTATGAAAATAATTATGAAAGAGACCTCTACAACTATCTACTTTTAATGTGCTCTTTATCAATTAAATAATATTATCATAACCTAAATCTATATACAATTTCATAAGTAACGGTAACAAATTGTTTGAATGTTTAAACTTGTCTAATAGGTACAAGTTTGATAAACATGTCTTGGAATAAATAATGTCATTCGATATAGTTGTAAACTAATTCGTATAGAACTTTAAAATTACTGCCTCTTTATTGCTTCACTCCGAGATTTATAATATTGTACAATTTATACTATTTATGTAGGTTGATTCTAATTGTATATCAGAATATCTAATTTTTAGTAAAACATTCGTGTTAATTTATATTTACAGTGAAGTCATTTTCATTTTAATACTTTTTTAATACAGATTTTCCTATTAAAAATAACGGCAACGTTGTCGTCGACGTTCGTGTAAAAAAAGCCTAAGTTGCAAGTTATTGCAAGATCAAGAATAATTATATCATTATATTATTGCAATCGATGTTGTATTTTTTCAAAACTTCAGTGAGTTTAGTCAGTCATGCTTTATAATCATATAATAAATTAAATTCAAATTCAAATTTATGAGATTTAATGAATTCTTCAAATCTAAAAGAATTTTTCTAGAATGTTCATCCTCTAGACTTCTAGAGTCTAGTCCTATCATTCTTTTAACGATTCTGGCAATTTTTTTTATATCTCCTTGAAAATTATCGATTGAGTCGACACAATATGATTACGTTCGAGCTCGCTGTAAGGTGTTCGAAACGCGCGTCGGGTTAATTTGATCACAACCACTTTAATTTTATAGCTCGGTGAAAACACTGCATTTTCTACACCAGCATCGATAGTTTGCGGTTTATTTGGTGCCATTAGCGGTTTCTAAATCATTGTTAATACAATTAGTGCTTTCACCGGTGAGTCATTTACAGTGAAACGTTTCAAAGGTACAGTGGGTGTAAATAAAGGTCCGACCACACTAGATGTAACAATGCGACGCGATACGGCGCGACACATTTGCCGATTGGTCAAATTGGAGCGTGTTTCGGTGTCGCGTGCATTATACTTCATAGTTCATACGATTTAGAAAGAATATAAGGCTATGTCGCGTGACGCGTCGCTGCCGCGCAGTAACACCTAGTGTGGTCGCACCTTAAGTGTTGGTAAATCGTACATGAAGACTTATGACGCAGTCGTCATATCGATTGTTATGTTGACGGATTACTTGCGATGAGTAATGTGGGTATTGCTAATTGCAGATTACGAACAACGTTTAGTAAAATGTGACCAGTTCTTTGTGAACTATTTATGTAAGATACACCGTACACGGCTTTGTGGTATTTATAAACCTATGTTAGTATGATTGTTATCAATGAAGAAGAAAAAACATTTATTTCATATTATAGTTTTCTTGTGTCTCCGATTTGGTGGTTAATGAAGTTTGTGATGATTTCGTTACTTCTTTGATATCAACATTTGAATATCTGTTTAAATTTCATTTCCGCGTATTGTTTTAACGTATGTTCTTTGTGATCCAAATTAACATTAAGAAGTACGCAGTTACACTGTTTTAATGTCTTTAAAATTTTGTTTTTAAAGTAAATTATTAACCTACTTCTTGTCAGAGAGCTTGGAGCATATTTTTTCATAGGTATAGGACTCAAGTAGAAGAACCACCTAGGTAACCGTCGCGTCGGTATTAGATTTATAGATAACTATGGTAAAGCGAAAGACTCTGTATGGTCTCTATAACTAATTAGGTGTTTAACTATTGCAATTGTTTCTCAGCTTAATTTAAAAAAATGTTAACCAGCTCTATAGTATTTAATAATGTTTCTCTGCTAACAATTTATATTATACATTTACGTTACCTACAGTATTTTATCCTGACTGACTAGTTTCGTATCGTCTTTGTGATGTAGGTCGGTAAGTACTTATAGTTAAGTAAGTACAAAAATAGTGTTTTGAGGGCAATGCAACTTAAATAATAATTGGCAGTGAGATTATGAAACCTTATTAGTATACAAACGCCGTAATAGAAAAGCCTTTACCGCTTTTAGAATGAGCTCTTTAGCCTTATGTAATGTCGTACTTAAATGTTATTCAATATTATACAAAACAGACATACTTAAATGTCGTATGATAATTTACTTTGTATTTATGGTAACAATGTTAAAAAAATACTTATCGATTGTTCAGTATTACGATGCAAAATTGTAAACAAATTCAAGTTTAAAGGTTATAACAAGGGTATCTAGACTAGACGCTGCGAAAACACTGCGTAGAGACGCGTTTTACAATGTACTCGAGTTGTTAATAAATCAATACTTTTGATCTGCGTAGATGAGATGTACAAACACACTTTCTATAAATACAAATTTCTCCTTATTTTCTTATAAATTAGGTACCTAGTCCTCGTATTCACTAACTATAGGAGAAAAAAGCGCAACTAACTATGGAGTTTCTTGCCGATTCTTCTCCATAGATACTGCTTTCCGGATCGGTGGTAAATTAAAAAAAATGTAATGACGATTCAAAATTGCTTCTGGAAGAAGTCTAATTGGATAAATAAATGTTTGAGTTTTGAGGTATCAGCTATATAGGCTCAGAAATATATTATCGTCAAATTGAATTGGAATAGGATATCTATATTAAGAAAACACCCACGTTACAATATTTCTTAGGTGCCTATTTGTTTCATACGTATTTATTTTTTGTATTATCGTTTATTATAACGTCCGTGGATAATATTTTATTACCGTCTTTACAGACATAGGCACAAATCTCATTTGTGGCTCGCCCTACCACAATGTTGTTGTTGTTATTTATGTGTTATGTATATGTCATGTGAAGTTTAGTATTCATAACAACTCACGAATCTGTAGATTTAGTAAGATGAGCGCTGAAAGTCATACAAATAAAAAGTTTTTAAGTGTTTATCAAAGTAAAAACACGTCAGTAAATAAATAAATGTAAACAAATGTACATTTGAGTTTTCCTTAATTTTTTAACTAAATATCCGGGTATGAAACTGTTTTGAAACTTTGATCATCTCGAATTTTTTTTATTTATAATAGTATGAGCAATGTTACATTCAGTATAAAAATAACAAATGAATCCAATCACTCGTGTGATTTTAAAATTCAGTTACAGGACTTAACTTCGGATGCTGTTCTAATTCAAACTAAACATTATCGATCTTTCTGAACGCCTACAAAATTCAAATGTGTTGCCATCATTTCTAGAACAATCTTGTCGAATAGTCGTGAGCTGTCTATAAGATTCAACTAGCATGATCAAGACCATGATATTCAGTAGATCGGTATCGTATGATCTCGTATAGAAAGTCGCTTTCGTTATTTTGTTTATGTGCCATTAGCGGCGACCGTAATAGAAACCATTATTGAGGTTATAAGATTCTATTGAAAATAGCGGTGATAAAACATAGTCTCGATTTTCCTCAAAACTACTTGGATACGCTCTCTATATATTTATTATTTAGTGTATTGGATTTCACTTGATACTAGAATTATGTGTTAAATTTCATTAAACCTTATATGTAAGGCTATAGAATCTATATTTCATACCACTTATGGGTGTTTGAATTTTTGAGCGCCTGACATTTTATTTACAGCTAATACACAGCGTAAAACTTTTGCCAAGTTAAGTGGAAGGCGGTACTTTTTATGTGCGTGAAAGAATGGCGCGAATTAAAATTTCGTTAATTTTATTTCAAAGTAGACAACATTTCAGGTTAAGAAAATGGTAACATGAAACTAAGATTTGTTACTATGCAAGTAGAAACCTATTATAGAGCTTGTTTAGGTCTTGCGAAAGCTGTTGTATAGCTTTCATTTCGTTAGATCGTAATGTTGCAATATACCATAGAAAATACGTTTATAATATTAGATTTATGTAATTTGTTACGTTGTTCACTTCCTTAGGGCAGGTTTCTAGACTCGATTTCTAGAATATTTTATAACACTAGAGTCTGCTAGTTTATTATCATGACTGATAAAATTAGATGGTCTGAAATGGATCGACATTTGCCAATTTAATTTTATATGTTAATTATATTTGGTTTTTGCTATAGGTAATCTTTCGTTTTCTTTTTTGCAATAATATTGCACTGACCCTTAATTGTTATTGCTCCATAACACGTTTTAAGAAAGTCACGTAATTTCACAGAATCAAACTTTAAATTGAAAATTGTAATCACGTACATTTAAAATAATTAAACGTTTTATCCAAAATATAGAATGTTTTAATGAGAAATGTTAATTATACTGGATTATATCGAGGTCAACATTTCTACAACGAAATTAAAATAATAAGGCTTTAGATCTTGGAGTGCTTTCAAAGTTATTATGGGAAAGTCAATCTCCCATACGATAATTTATATGTATTAAATTATACTGATATTATTGACGAGAAACTTAATGTAACTGTATGCTTAGAATTAAATAACACAACAAATTCCGAATGGCTACGAAGAGACCCTTAAATCCAGACGAAGCACGGGTGTATCGTAATTTTCTCTTTCTATAAATATGCCTACGTATGTTTTCTACTTTTCTTCCACTTTATGAACTTGTAAATCATCAAACAAAGGCATAAGTGAATGCACTTATCACAAGGAAATTATCAAATTAATCATTGAATCAAATGTGAAATGCATCTCCGCAAATAGGTACCTACAAATATTATAAGAATTTTATACAGGTAAAGAAAAATCACCACGTCATCATAATTATTTTGGTTGTTATGAAATTTTTAATAAGATAAGATATTACGTAAGCATAATAGTTAAATTTTGAAAAATTACCTAGTATTGAAAGTTGGAATGTCGAAACAGAGTTGTCGAGTTGAATAATGGTAAAATTAATATATTGCGTATAAAAGCTTCCGAGTATTAAATTTCAATAACTATTTACCTATATAATATATTACGACACTTGAGGCCTCCATTATGTTAAATCTTCTATGGCAATAAAATAAATATTTTACAGCAAGAATGCTTCTTCATTTATCGAAGTAGCAATTAAGTCGTTGGCGGCGATCGTAAAATGTTATTAATTTTAACACAAAAGATAATAGCGTAAGAACAATTGTATGTCCATCAACTGCATTTGTGAAATTCACTTGTTGATACGTGGATAGAATAATTGAGTCGATACATATCAAACTCCGGTAAGTCCATTCTAACAGAAATGTGGGAATCGAGGTATTTTTAATAACTTAAAAAAACAATATGTTTGGACCTTTATAATTTATGACGGATATAATATAATACATTAGAATTATTTTTACGAAGAAAAATAAATGTATTACTTGATGATTATACCACAAAATTAGATTTAAATCTGGACATACAGGCGTTTGATATGTACCAGCAAAACTTACCGGGTTTTGAAAAACATTGTCTTGGACTTACAGGAATTTGAAAAATCTCTAATGGACTTACTGGGATTTGATAGAACTCAGTTTTGGGACGTACTGAGGTGGTGGAAATGGGTAGATAGTTTGTCGCGTTGTAAGTATTGGACATTAAAATAAAATATGTAAATTAAAAGATACAAATTATTATTATTATTAACCTTTATCATCCCACTGCTGGGCAAAGAGAGGGGTCAATAAATCAAAACGGTTGAAAAAATCTCAGTTTGGCCCTGGGCTTCATGGCTGGGAATAACTACTGTGCGTGTGCTGTGCGTCTAGTTTCATTTATCCTTGAGCTGTTTTCTGAGCCTTGTCTGTTTTAGCTTTTGGTATTGTTTTTTTCCTTGCTTTGTCTAGAACCACCACCTCTATAGTAAAACTGTCATATTCCATCATTTATCAATTAAAACGATTTATAAGCATTGGTCACACGTGTTAGCTTCAACAAAATTGAGAGAAATGGCAGCCATTTTAGTGCCATACTGCGCTGAGATTGGTCGAAATGGACTTACCTGAGTTTGATAAACCACTGTCGACGGACATACCGGAGTTTGAAAAAAAACATTTACTTTAAACCTTATTTTAATATAGATACGATTGACTTACCTAACTTTGAAAAGTACAGACTGGTTTAGTTTTACAATTCAAAATTGGCGCCATTGTTATCTCAATTTTGGCGGGGAGTGGACTTACCGGAGTTTGATATGTATCGACTCAATTACGCTATACACAGCATGTTTCAGAGGTTTGCTTGTAATTTATACTACATTTATTTATAGATTTCACAATTTTTTTTTAGACAATTTTATAGTTATATGGATGATTGACCGCCTCCTTGGTACAGTAGTTACCGCGTGAGCATAGAACCGAGAGGTCCTGGGTTCGATTCCCGGTGGAGACGAAGAAAAGAAAAATTTCTAGGTCGGGCAGGACACAGAAGGCTGATCACCTACTTGTGATTAAAGAAAATCGACCAATGAAACAGATGTATGCATAATACGTCTGCCTCTTACCACTAGGGGACTTTACTATACTATAACCAAAGACATCTTATTCACTATAAATCTTTTAAAACCATATTGCAATGAATATAGTAAATGAATCGTAATATTTTAGGTAAAACTTATTGCTTACATATTGTAGACCGTACCTATAAATTTCGTGAACGACCTATCTAGTCACTGAACATTGAAGTTTAATCCCCCTAATATTATTTTATCTCATCAAAACAACTTGTTTATGTTCAAGATACCTACGCAAAATAACGTATGAGATTAAAATCACGAAATCAAAGTATTTATTAAGATAAATGTGAAAACAAAAACAATATTTTATATTTATAGTGATAAGATCAGTTTCGTACCATGTGAAAATATGTTTGTTTGTTATTCTTTCACTCAAAAATTATCTATTAGATATGTCAGAAGTTGGTGTGAACAAAGATGACCTGTAGTATCATAACAATTTTAGATACCTACCTAGTACATACCAACCTGCAGCTTGAAGTGAAGATATTGTGTACAAAATTTTATAAAGATATTCAATTTTAAAATAGAGACAATTTTAAAATAGACGTGTCCTAATTTAATTTTAATTCCATTTAAGAAGAAAGCTCGAATTATCCTGCATTGTATATTATTTCTTTATATACCTACATATTTGTTTTTAATACCGGGGTTATCCTTGCAAACCCGGGGTGATTGATTAGTTCAAAATATTAAACACTAGCTGCTCCGCGCGGTTTCACCCCCGTGGCTCCACCACTGTTGGTGGTAGCGTGATGATATATAGCCTATATACCTTCCTCGATAAATGGGCTATCTAAAACCGAAATAATTTTTCAAATCGGACCAGTAGTTCCCGAGATTAGCGCGTTCAAACAAACAAACAAACTCTTCAGCTTTATAATATTAGTATAGATTTAAATTGAGATTTCCTCTGCAACAGTTATCTTGTATTTAAATATACGTTAAGAAATTGACTTAGCACCGAGGAAGCTAGAAGCGTACTTTCTATTTAGAACTATGGTTTTGTTACATAAGGGAATAGGAAGAGGAAGCTCTATGTAAATAGGTTAATTGTTCGCTTTATGAAATCCTCTGATGTGAAGAATGATTTAAATGGTCTAATAATACACATCAAAAGACAATTTCGCTATAAATCCTAAGCTCGTCTATTTGGAACTTTAACTGGGACGTGGCTTTTGTTTTTAAAGGATTTTGATAGGAAAATTAATTGGTGTAATTTCGTTTGTTTATAGCATGTTAATATGTATTTTAAATTGTGACTCTCAATTCATCAAATGTTATAACTTATAATGTAGAGTTTTGTGAGAAATGTAGAGCTTTAAATATTGAAATTATTTTATTATCTTTGTAAGTATTCCTAAATTATCCATTCTAATTTAGGCACCATATTGTTTGTCGCATACTCGAGGGAAGCTCTTAAGCATTTTCAATACTATAGAGTTACATCGGGATTTGGGATTCTTTTTATACGCAGCCATTAAAATGCCTCCAACAAAATGTCGGTGTCGAATTACAACAGGATTTTCGTAAGGTTTCAGTGATTATTTATTTTGTACGATTTTGTGATAGGCAAATAAGCCGGGAAGAATATACCTCGTACATGAAAGGATACTAGAAAATAGGGATTATTGTATTATTAGGGTCGCGACCGACGCAACGCGATTACTAGGATAGCAATCTGTTATATCCATTGAATATTTTTTTATTGAAAACTAATGTTTCGCCCTGGCTTTGCCCTTGGTATATCTTTACGTTTTCTGTCCAAAATAACCATCCTCGTCCTTCAAGATATATTATGAAAAAAGAATTTACGAAATCGGTTTAGCCGTTCTCGAGTGGGATTGGCAACAAATTTAGCAAAATTATGTATGATATTATCTATACAAATATTATAAAGAGGAAAGGTTTGATTTTTTGTTTGTTTGTTTGTATGAATTGAATAGGCTCCGAAACTACTTGGCAGATTTGAAAAATTCTTTCACCATTCGAAAGCTACATTATCCACGAGTAACATAGGCTAGGTTTTATCCCTGAAATCCCACGGGAACGGGAACTATGCGGGTTTTTCTTTGAAAACGCGGGCGAAGCCGCGGGCGGATAGCTAGTAGATTATAATATAATACAAAATTTCATTTATCATGTTACCTTACAATCTAAAACGTTTGTATTAGTAGACAGTGGGCCATGAATATTTCATTACGAGAACTCATGTATTCTTTACAAAGAAAGCGTTGTTTATACGTGTACTTACCTACACTTTGAGAGCTTTAACACTTTTTACGGTTATTTATTTCGCAATGCAAATGGAATGGAGTGAAGAATCTCATTAATTAAATTAACACAAAAGGCGCATCGAGAGAAATGCTTTACGCGAATGCATTCGAATTATAAGACAATTTCCTTATTATTTGCGGCTATTTTGACAAAAGAAGGAAAGTTTTGACATTTCAAAAACACGAAAATTAATCAAATATATGTTGTTAGTGCAATTATGCTTTATGTGACCCTTAAATGTAATACTTTTTTGTTCAGTGTCATCTCGGATGTCGTGTTTTAAAGGAACTATGCGCAATTAAGCTCATACATCGATAAACAAAACAATTAAGGATAAATGGTTTGTAGGTATTTTAATGCGAGTATCATACTTTCTTATAAAAAGTAAAGAAAGAGTTACGAGCTGTCTTAACACTGGTGAACATAATTTAATTTTCAATATAGGTAATAAGTATTTATTTTTAATAAGAAATAGTAGATATGTTTGAACTTTGAAACTTCCACTAATTGCAAATTTTTATTCTTAACATTTATAGATTCTTTTAAAAAATAAAAGAGTCTCTATTTAAAATGAATGTGATATGCTATCTCCACAAAAACTGATCTTTATGCGACGATCTCTACATCGTGTACCTACGTATCTACAAAAAACTGAAGCCATGAGTGACCGACAAGGTACAGGGCGATGTACAATGATTAACGGTCATCCCCATTTGCTGTGGCCGTAGGTTTTTACGCGGTAGTTCGCATCAGCGGCAGTTGCTCCACACAGTGCACAGCTGGCGCGTTGGTTGGAAAGGCAAGAGCTTTACGTAATTGGCTTGTGTAATCGCCGGTGAAAGAGGCACCGATCTTGCAGTGTTGCATTCGACGTCGACGCGCTCGGTTGCGTGCGGACCGACTACACGCCGGTAAAAATCGTATCATTTGTGATCCCATATACACTTAACGGTCTCTTAACAAGCTTACTCGTAACATGATTCCATAGTGGATTTTTCATATCATGTCTACTTCTTGTTAATACGTAGAAATGTGTCGTCACTCCGATCGCAATTGGTAGGCTAGAAAGTGCAAACGGCTACTTACTCAACCGTAAACAATGCAGTTTTCAGTTCAATTCAGTTCAGTGAATGTTGTCGTTTGTATATATTTATTTGTTGATGTGAAAATTTTCCAGCCGGTACTGTTCTAGTAAATGCAATTTCTGTTATAATGTTTGATGTTTACAAATAGGCTTTAATGAACTTGATAATTAAATTGCTATTAAATAACACTTCAAACTACGTAAACAACTTTTTATAATGATAGCTAAAATACTGTACTAGTAATATGCGTTTATTATATTGAAATTTTCCTTTGCAATCCTATTAAAATGTAAACTTTTAAAATGGAGATAAAAAAAGACAATATAAAGGCTAAATTTTGTCCCAGCATGGATAAAATGCCATAAATATTGTAACTACTTAGATATTATGGTCTTGATTAATACGCGAGTTCTATTTCTGATGTACGTATGATATTGATAACTCTGATACGTTATGTCTCATATAAATGATCTATTTCCCAATAAATCTGAATGATTTCCTGAAACAATCAAGATCAATCTTGAAATTGAAATAAATTATGAGTTTATGCATAGTACCTAAATTAAACCATATCACATTCCAGTAGTATAATATGTAAATTATAACAAAACAACTCTTGACAAAACAGCTTCAAAATACTTTCAAGTCATTTTGATATAAAACTTAAAAATAATTATCGCATTTACGTAATGAGGAAGTTTTAAGAAAAACAAAATCAATATGTACAAAGAAATTAATTTTGCTCTTGACTTTATTTGCTTTAAAATATTTATAGATAAAGAATGAGATTATTTTACTTACACTAACTTAATATGTAATTCTGTTATGGCCTCACTTCTAATATTTATCTTATTTGTTTAAGTGCTTGTAGTAGTAAACGGATTTCATCTCTAGATGTATGTAAACACAAGTTTATCATTGTCATGAATATAATATGACCTAGGTATTCTTTCAAGTTCACTGTTATATAAATTTAGATGTAACCTTCCTTTTTATAGGGAGTTAATCCTCTGTAAACCTTCAGGCCTTGATTCTTTCAGTTTTCCTCGTCTGAAACTCATCTCTAACTCATAAGATAAACTCGTAATCAGTACTTACAGGTATAGTTATTAAAACAGTAAATAATTAAAACAATCTTCTTACAACACTGATACTAAACAACGTAATTAAAATAGATTAAAGATGTTTTCATTAATCACTATATTCGATTAAAAATGTTGAAAATTATACACGTCTCCATCGCGTTAAACATCAAAATTTGCTAAGTCTATTTACCAACACGCTAACACGTTTACATGTAAGCAATTGCTATTCAAATTGACCTTTAATTTCTGCCATAATATCAATGCAAACAAATAAGGAATATTTACAGAGAATTGTACGTAATTCAACCAACTTCTTGCTAATATTTGGCTCGTGATCACGTCATTTCGGATTCGGTGCTATAATAGGTACTTACTTGTGAATTGTTTTGGATTATTGGATATTCAAACACACGTTCCGGGTTGTAGAGATTATTAAACTCTTAAAACCTTGAAACTTATGACATTGTTGCGACTATAAAATAAACCTATAACGCAGTATTGTTGCATGTACATTGTATACACATGTTTTGGATGTTTTCATGTGAAATCCGCGATATCAACAACAGATAGAGTCGGAAGTAGACTGGATCTTATTCTAATTAATCGGAATTAACAAATGTTACATATTTATTTATTTAAAGAAGGTTTATCAACTAGTTACATAATACAAATATACAGGTTTATAGGGTATAAAAGGTTTTATAAGGTCCTCATGTTTTGGTAAAATAAATAAATACATAATATAAACGAAATGGGCTAGCCGCTAGAGCGATCCTTTGTTAGCTGACAAAAAGTAAACAGCTGTTGAATGAAGCAAAAAATATTACCTGCACATGCGGGCAATACAACCCTCTTCCCAGCCATGTTGTGTTCACCCAATGATTTCTGATTTTATTGCCTTTACACACATCACAGCCCACGGGGCTGGCGGCAGGTGGTTATGTCCAAATGTTCCTTACCTAGGGTAGAGAGACGTTTAAATAATTCGTTTTATTAAATGGTAGGTAGGACATTTCGGTGCAATTTTTTTTTTCAAAAATATTCTGGGATCTTCTTTTGTCTTGTTCTTGTCGTAGTATATCTGTGGTTGTTGGTTTATCCCAAATTAAGATTCATAACAATTCAAGGGAAAAATTATAGCTTACGACGTTTCCTTCAATATTTGGATGCAGTCGCTAGTTGCAGTGGTTTTTCCAAAGCTCCTTCGAGAATGTCGTTGAAACTCAGTAAAATTGACGGGAATAAGAAGCCTGAGGGTGCATTTACACACTCGTGCGATTAGCGAGGCGATTAACGAGACAAACTAGCATTTCAAGTATCATAGAGCGGTTTTTCAGACTTAATCAAAAGGATGACGAATGTGCGAACAGTGGTTCTCGTCGACTCTCGTATTCGAACACGAATGTGTGAATGCACCAAAACAGATTATCTTATAAATAGGAACGTGACTGCGCCGAAGAATACTCACGTTTTAGTTAGCTGAAACTTGAGGAGCCATGCTACACGGCTTCTGTTGTATGTAAAGTAATAATAAAGTTCATTTCTTTGTTCAATATTAGTGTGATGTTAGTTTGCGTCTTGTTAGGATCTTGGTGTGTCGGTTATAGTTTTAGTTGATTTAGTTGTAGACAGGTTGTGTTGCGAAGTTACGAGTACCTAGTAAAGTTGCGAGTCCGCGGAAAATGTATAGCAATCAAAATTAAATACCAGCCATGTTTAAAATAAATAACTCTATATTATTTCTTACTTCAAGCGTTTGTTATTAGTAGTTACTTATCATTAAGTATTGTGCTTGCAGGAAATATGCCAAGGTCTCTGTATTCCTAATTTATTTGTTACGAGAATATATACTAATTTATGTGTCACCAACTTACAAAAGATTTGCAGTAATATTATTCTTAGCTCGGCAATAAATCCTTTTATTTATATACCTAAACACGGTTCATTTGTGCGCAATAAAACCCTGAACCCACACTCAAAAAACAATGCCCAGGCGTAACCTTATGAATTGCTTCATACTTTAAGAAATAATGTATCTACAAATATATGAGGCTTTTATTTAGAAATCTCTTTAACAATTATAATTATCTACAACCTTTTATATTCAAGACATGTCATTTTGTATCCCGATTGAATATTATGTAAATGAGACAAGTGTTTTCAATATCTTGTGAAACGATCTTTGCCTATGTCGGACAAAAAATGTTCATGGTTTCGTGAGCGCTCGCGTGAAACATGTTAACGTGTGTAATTTTATGCAAATAAATACCTTGTTGACGGATTATGAATAGACGATAATTAGTACCGAAGTTCGAATGTCATGTGATAGCCAGTGGCATTACCTATGTGATCGTTGAGGCGTGATTCATACAGACGTACTTGCAGACGATTGTTTCGAAGGGCTTACGAAGTTACGAACTGGGCCGTTTCGCTTTAACCGTGTATATGGGATTACAAACGTGTTACAATTGATAGGTAATTATTTAATTACTTAATCAATGTATTCTTTTAAAGATTCGTGATTTTCTAAACTACAAACCAACTCTCAAAGATCAGTGAATATAAACAGTTACTAAAAAGGACTTTTAAAAGTAAAAAGTGCATACTAAAACAGTGTTGAATTATTATGTGACATAGGACAGTGTGTTGAACATGGCGAATAATTGGAACATGATAGATCTAGCTCCGTTGAGCTGCAAGTGGTTCGACAGACTGCGACGCTGCGGGAAGACGCTCTTGCGACGGCAGAGACGACTTCTCAAGAGGATTAAACGGGTATATATTATTATAACCACTCGTAATAAAACAAGCGTAATAAATATAAAACCTAAGTAAATAGCCTATGACTTTCACAGATAACGTGGCTTTCTATTGATCAGTAGATCCAAGTTAAGTAGATGCAGGGATTGCTCTTCAACGTCACAGACTCACAAACTTTACTATATAAATACAGTTATAGATTGGCATTGACTTTTGAAATGTTATTTCGTTATTTTTTTAATACATATTTTTAAAAAATTGAAAATTGTGTGTGTGGTAAATTGTTTTGTATATGTAGCGCAAATGTTTGTAGGTGATAGGTGTTTATGATATCAGTTTGCAAAATATTTAAATATGTCTATCAGATGTCTTTCATTAAAAGATCAAAGCGTTTAGTAATAAACTAAACCGAATATTAATATCATTTATAAAACATAAGCTAGATATTATGGAATAGTAAAATCGTACCTAACATTCACTCATCAAGCTTCATGTACCCATTTCAAGACGTAACTGATATAAATAAATTCAGAAAACATCTGTAGGTTACAGATTTAAATCAAATGTTATATAAGTAAATCAATCCATACTATCCATACTAATATTATAAATGCGAAAGTAACTCTGTCTGTATGTCTGTTACTCAATCACGCCTAAACTACTGAACTAATTTTCATGAAATTTGGTATGGAAATATTTTGATACCCGAGAAAGGACATAGGCTACTTTTTATCCCAGGAAAATGACGCAATCCCGGAAATCCCACGCGAATGGGAACTATGCGGGTTTTTCTTTGACTGCGCGGGCGAAGCCGCGGGCGGAAACCTAGTGTTAAATATATTTTAATCTTAAATAGCAATTTGTGACCTGACCACTGAAAAACGAGTCCATATCGTAATCGCAATATTTGCAACTTTCTTTTTGTCACACTTTAGCGAACTGCCCCGAAATATATATGTATTTTACAAAATTAGTCGTATTCACTTGAACCTATTTGACCTACCTATTTGAAAAATATGTCGGTAGGTATAGATTAATTTTAAAACCATAAAAAATCAGTCACATCTATCGTTATGACACGCATATAATATACCTTATATTTCATAGAATAAAATGAACAAAATGGTTTCCTATGAAATATTATACTATTGATATTTGAGTTACGATTATTTGCGCCACCATATAAGTTAACAGATATTTACGTGGTTGTCAATGGCAATAAAATAATGTCTTCCGTGTGTTTATAAATAAAACAATAAAATTGAAGACATTTTCAATAAAGGTGCGTGTACTGTGTAGTTTTGTTTATTTTACACAATCTGTGTTTGTTTATTTTACACAATCTGTGTAAATTTATTTGATTTGATGTTTATCTGTTAATATTAACATTTTTTTTCTAAAATATGCAATATTTTATCGATCTACGCTTATTTTTTGGATTGTTATTCTATTAGGTTCAAGGCAGGGTTATGTTTATCGTGTTTATGCAGTAGATACCTATTCGATAAGTATGTACTTTCGTAGGTTCGTCTACAAGATCTTGCTACTTTAAGGATTTTACTTTGTAAATTGTTGATAGATTGACTTATGTGTAAAGTGTAGTAAAAGATGGCGATACAAAAAAAATTGAATGATCAGATTTTTTGTTATTTCAGTACCAAATTTTTTTATTGTTTTTATACTAAGATGATAGCCATATAAACACTACAACAGTACAATCTATATTAGGTATAATACGCTATAAAATTACAATACTAATTAGTTAATTACTGTTAAAATAATCGCAAATACACAGATTAATGTTGATGAATTGAAGGTATACAGCAGCGCACAGTGGGTACATTACAATTACGTCACAAGCTGAGGTCAATGAAATACTTTCCGCAATAACTGTTACGTATTATTACTATCTAAGATGTTTTTGCATTGCAATATTTTGTAAATTAATGGTTTTAATTGGTAAATTCTGATGAGAAACATTTTCAATTTATGTATTAGGACTTACATAGTACTAAATGACTTAGTTTCTAATACATATATAAGTAGTACAGTCTGTACATATTATTATCACTTTTCATTCATAAATATCGGGCATTCAACTTTGCATACTAAAATAAAATGCATTTCTTATTACAATTTTCGTTATAGGCATACTAACCTAACTGTAAACACCGAATTTAAAAATTTTGTGCGTTACATATTATAATTCTATTCTTAATCCACGATTCCCTTTTAATATCTTGAATTAATTTACATATTATATGCTTTACATTCTCACGGTAATTATATTAATGTACTCAACATTGACACCATTTTTAGTTTATCAAACGGGTAAAAAGTTCCTTTGCTGTTGTAGCGTTTCTGTTTATTTGCATAAAAAAATGTGATACTAACATTGAATTTATGATAATTTTTGCGTTTATTATGCAAAAATTACGCACTTTACGAAGGCCACGGTCGATGCTTTTATCATAGTTAAATAAAAAAATAATATATAATACAAATAAGTTAAGCAACTTTTACTATTTGGCGTAAGGTGTTGCCTGATAGAGATCAATTAAAAGTTATATGGCGGCCTATATTTATTTATTTTATGTTAATAAATAAATTATATTGAGCAATGCAGCTTTCAGTAAGGCCACAGATAATATAAAACTGTACTATGCTAGGTAAGGCTATTCTAAGGTAAATTAGCTAAAATAATATATTGTGACTAACGCATGTACTCACTACTCAGTGATGTAAATTCGTGATTTTGAACCCGAGACACGATTGCAGACAATGAATCCAATAATCTAATGAAAGACAATAAGTGTTTTGAAATAGCACGCTCCTGAGTTTATTTATTTCAATGTTCCCGCGACATTGTTCAGTCCTATCTGTGAATTTGGAGGAATTTAACATTATTTGAGACATCGGGTGTTATTCTGGTGTGTATTGACGTTTTATTTTGTTCAGAAGTATGTGTGGTGTTTAGTTACTATATTCTAATTAGTGTTAATCAGTGTGTTATTAAACAAAGTTGCTTTCTCTGTCCCTATGTATGCGATTTAAAACTACACAAGGGATTTTGATGCGTTTTTTTTTATAGATCTAGGATGACAAGAGGAAGGTTTTAGTATTTAATTTATTAACTTTTAGGCAAAGCTGTGGACGGAAAGCTAGTTCAGTAATATATCATTGCAGTTGTTCCCTTTTACATACGCTACCTCAGTATATTATTCTATTATGTATTTTATTCAACTATATAATTTCTATTAATCATAATCAAGGCTTCATCAAGAAGTACGGTATTTTTACGCATAGGAAGCGGTTCTTGTGAAATAATATTTGCATTCAATTTTTTATCGTCTGTCAGGTTGTTCACCGTCGTATTTGGTAAGCTGCAGTTTCATTTTTAACTAAATTTTAATGCATAAATAATTAGAATACAATTTTAACTCCAATATAGAGTTTGTTTTTTTTTTATATTTTAACTTCTGTTGGTGTTATTATTATGGTTGGTAATAAGAATTTAGTGCATAAAAAGACAATAAATTAAAGAGCTATTTTTAGATTCAAGATGACGTGTTATAAATTTAAACAATGAATACTTTAAAAGCGAAGCTTACAGATTGCAGTGTTTAACGACATAAGCACGTCTGATTCATTAATATGAATCATCGCAAGGTAACTAGGTAAAATGTAGATTTACAATATATGGGGGATATCGAGAGTGAACAGGTACCTTTTAGGGAAGCACGCTCCATTTCAAGGGTCAAGCGCCTCCCTATTCTTCATAAAAGCTTATGACTGAGCTGAATCTACTATCTATCCATCTAATCTCAGTAAGAAATTTAAATGAAAAACTAACAAACATTCTTGCAAACTTTGTCGTTTATAATAGTATTAGGATAAAGTGAATTTTGTTAGAAGGTCCGTCCACGTCCAACTGATAGCTAGTGCATGTTGCAAGGCGTTGCGCCATCGATCGCCGAGAAACCCGCGCGGGCGCTCGGCCGGTCACCGATTTCTCTTTTGATGATTTTGTTTACTATTAGATAATGATTTGACTTGTTTTGGTATCCATTCTGCCGAGTCAGGTTAAAGTGTGTCAATGCTAATATTTGATTATGTACGTATTGGACTAGTAACCTTTATGTGTACTTAATATGGCTGTTTTGTGATCTTTTGTTTTCTTTTTTATTTGGTTTTGGTTAGATGTTATTTATTAAGGTTAGGTTGTTTTTGATTTCATTGAGATTTTCTAATAGTTAAAATTACGATGTCAAATTATATTTAACTTTATAATTAAGTCAATGTCAATTGTACTGTTACAATTATATTATTAGGTATATTGTATATTCGTACAATGAATAAATGTATTTTATGGCTTTGGAATCGTATTTAAATAGGAATGAATTAATACATAATTGAGTTGTAACTAATTAGTTCTTGGATTCTATTAATAAAAATCTTGATATTAATTTCAATGGGAAATCGAATTGAAACAGGCGAAATCAGACCATTTTTTCATTAACTGAAATTGAAATGAATTGCTTCCCACGTTGATTTTGATTGTCCTGATTTTTTAGGTCAAGCCGAGATTTACGATTGTGTGTGTCCAATACACATTTTCTTTTAATAAATTGATTTTATCTTTACATTTATAAAGCTTATGAAATAAAAATACCATATAGGATTTACGATCTCTATATTTATCTGTTATGTTGTTTTGGATATCTCCTTTAAAATCGTCTTTACCGAAAACTTTTGACTAAGTGCTACTACGAAATAAGATTTCAAATCAATACTCAGAAGTTATCATTTGGAACTAGACATTAAGTCTAAATTCAGAAGGTTATAACTTTCTGTTGTCAGAAGTCAATCATTTGGTAAAAACCTAAACATGAGTCAATACATGACTACACTTCTTCATGGAGAAACTTATCTTTAATTTTTTACAAAACCAGATGACGTGTTGAACTTCGTTACATCTATTTAGGGTACGCGCAGACAGAGAGCGTTCTGCGTTCCGCGTTCTGCGTTCTGCGTTCCGCGTTCTCTGTAATGTGAAGGATCTATAGCGCCGGCGCACACAGAACGCAGTTAGACCGCGGCGGTCATTCGGAACGCTTGCGTTCTCGCGTTCTCTGTACAGAATTACAAAGAACTCGCGTTCTCGCTATGGCTGGTCCGTCTTCTCCAACTGGTATCTTGTTTTTCTATTTCAGATTTTACATAGTCATGTAACTCATTGAAGCTATTTATTGACATTCGAAAATAAATATAAAATCTCTCTTTATCTTGAAGCAGCTCAGGGATAAGAATACTAAATTCTCCCATATCATCTCGTGTCGTGTTGATAGGGTGTACCCAACATTTTCTACTTTTTTTGACTCCTCTAGACTCCACAAAAGCAAGGCTTCATCTTCGGAAGATGAACTTTCTAGCAGAGGCGGCTCGCCCTAAGGAGCGCTGGTGCAGTGAACTCCCATAAATAATTATAATAAAATCATACTCCTTAATTTCATTATTAATATTAATTATTACTATTTAAAATCAATCGTAATCGTAAAAAACTACTGGCAATACCAATGAATATATCCATCATTCCATCATTCCATACACCTGTAGTTATAATACTATAATATAACGCGCGTAGCGGAGCGCTGACGATTGCGCTCCAATTAAAAAATATTTAGTACATTTTCTAATACGAAATCCAATAGGAGTGAAAGAGATAGTTTTGTCAGAGTCCTGCGCGTGAAACAGAAGATTTTCTATGAAAAAATAGCAAAATTCGGAGCGCCGCTCCCGCAAACGTTGCCGGTTCGTTTTTACCGCGCGCCACAAGACAGCGATTGCGCGCGAGGTTGCCACTCAAACTATATAAACAAACACTCTAGTCAACTTGCACGCGCGCGAATGTATATTCGGGAATTTACTTATTAAAATCATAAGATACGTGTTGACTGTTGAAATAGCCTGTAGTTATCAGTATGACAATTATAATGTGGCGTTCATTAAAAAGTGTGTTAAAACGTTACAAATTCGGCTTGAATTGAAAGCTAAGGGACCGCCACGGCCTGGACTTGACGTTACGCAAAAATGTACGACAAAAACGAAAACATATACGCGTGTGTTTAAATCCGAATAATATGTGAAAACACCGTGGTTGTGTGGTTGTGATGAACATGAAAGCAACAAAATATTTTGTTTTCCGTGTCTTTTATTTGAAGCGGGCGCGGCCGGCGGAGGTGAGAGTGCTTGGACTGAAACGGGCGTTGACGACTTAGCTCATCTTTCAATCAAGATGAAAAAACATTCACAATCTCGGTAGGTACCATTTGTTAAATGAACTGCAATTGGCGTCTATCGAACGACAAGACATTCGTAAAGCATTAGATTCCGCGTACCGAAAGTCAATACGCGAGTTCAATGACCGTGTCGATAAAAACAGACATATTTTACGAAGGTTAATAGATTGTGTCAAGTTATAGATATTATTGCACACCAAAAAGAAAGACGTACCTATGCATTTCCTTTATAAGTAATTTTTTAATTAAACCATGTAGGTATTTTCAGTGAACACCCATAAAATTTTGTCACGAGCCGCCTCTGCTTTCTAGAGACATGTTTCACGTGCGGAGAGTCGCGAAATAGAACGCAAATGTCTTGAACGTGCTCCTGTGTGCGCTAGAACGCAGAACGCAGAACTGACGAACGCAGAACGCGGAACGCAGAACGCTCTCTGTCTGCGCGTAGCCTTGTTTCTCAAAAGTTATTTTAAATTGTTTAGATAT
Organism: Colias croceus; assembly: GCF_905220415.1. Lineage (NCBI taxonomy): Eukaryota > Metazoa > Arthropoda > Insecta > Lepidoptera > Pieridae > Colias > Colias croceus. The sequence continues at coordinate 2,191,128 of NC_059552.1, read as the reverse complement.
ATTTAAAATTTACACGAATGTTTCTGAATTCAATATGAACCAAGACGGTCCAGCCATTCTCTAGTTTTAGCGAGACAAACGAACAGTTATTAATTTTTTCTTCCTTTCTTTCAATTGGTTCATATAAAATATCGATCTTTATATACCTACATAATTTTTAAATTGGTAAAACTCCATGTTTCAAAAGTGCTTCTAGAAGAAGTCAAATTGAATAAATAAATGTTTGAGTTGAGTTGAGTTTTAACACAAACAATTCTTCTTCCAGGTGTACCTACACAGTTGGCGCTCAGAGGAGCTGAACATGTTGGTGGGTGCCAAAGTGGGGGGCGCCACGCCCCTCGTAATAGCGTGTCGCAATGGCCACTATGACGTCGCGGAGTACCTCATCGAGAGGTGCAAGGCAGATATTGAACAGCCCGGTTCAGGTGAGAAAGCAACTATACCTCTAGTACCTACTACCTAGTAGTTAATATGGTAGTTATAAATTTAAATAAAAATGGTTAGCAGAGCAAAAGTAGATAACTTTAGTCTTCAATTTAAAATGTCAAACCCAAAGGCTAGATCAGCGCAGAGTATTCATTCTAGATTTATAAATTTTAGTCGCTACTGTCTCGTACCCGGGGTAAAAATGTCGTAGCCTGTGTGCTAATCCAGACTACCTATATCTGTACCAACTTTCATAAGTAAAATAATAGGATTATAATGTTATTAATCTTGCTTTCATGCTATAGACTAGCTGAGTTAAATATAACCGTTATTCGTATCGACAGAACAATAAACATGGGCGAGATATATGAAGGTGATAAACAGATAAGCTCAAACAGATAACAATACTGATTGTAGTTTATGTTGGCAATAGAACAATATAGCGGTAAGGTCACTTCATTGTGTCCGTATAACCGTACTGGCTTTCTTATTCCGTCGAGAGTTTGGCCGGGTTCCATAGCACCTTAGAGAAAATTACATACTTGCAAAACTTGCGGTTTTAATACACGTATTACTGCATTCTGTTATAAAATTGATATTGGTTACGTGTGATAATTTTAAGTAATATTTTCATATATGTAGCTGATAATAATGTTGGTCTAGTTGATCCGCCAAATGTTGAACTGTATTATTCTTATGTACAGTATTCCAGAACAATTAAGAATACAATTCAGACTTAAAATTTATAATTTTGATATATGATAAGTAACACAATAATTACTTATTTAACTCATAACTCATTGTAAATAGGCGGATATTTTATGTGAAGGTGTTGATGTTCATTGTCAGTTCTCGTTACAACTTTCTGAACCGGTAGTTGACTATTCATAAACAAATAAAACAACAACAACACGTAGGTAATATTTGCGTGAGATAAAACAATCTGTTGAAGTATCTTATCATGGAAAGGATTTTACTATGAAGTGTTTAGTGTACTCGAATAAAGTCATGTTTAAATTCATAGTAAATTATCTTTACTATGAATTTAAACATGACTTTACTTGTACATGACTTTGAAAGAAAACATAGCGAAAAATTTGAGATTTTAGCTTTATCAGGTTGGATAACAAAATTTGCATCTAAGACAACTAAGCTCAACAAATAGTTCTTAAAATATTTCAACATATCTTTAACGTTTTACATACCTAAAGAGAAAAAAAACAAACAATATTTTTACACTTGCAAAATATTATGTGACATTTGCATCGAACGGTTTGTATCTTTTCCTTATTAACTGGTTGCATAATGAACTGGTTTATAATATCAATCTGTTGAACTTATTTTAGAAATCTGCACTGGTAAAGTTACATATTCTCACGAGAAAATAAAGATTTTCGTAAGCTCTAGATATATCCAGTCGATATTAGTAATAAGGTCCCTAGAATCACAGCCGCGTGGTTTATGCATTGTGTTATAAGAACATCAAGAAATAGTTAAGAATGTAGAAACCTGGATAATTTAATTGATCGAATTTTATGGATAATTTTTTTTATAAAATCTTGTTGGTACTTGGTATCAAGTATCAACAATTATTTATTCAATCAAAATTAGCTTGATCATAATTGATAATTAATTTAATAATATCATATTTATGTTTTTACTATTTTATAGATTATACATAGCCGATAATGCCCACATATTATTTTCTATATTTTGCCTCTATCGTATTCTTCCTAATTTATTTTGCCTTGTATCAATCATATTATGTATCCCTCATAATTCCAGTAACATTCGACGGAGAAACGATCGAAGGTGCGCCGCCGCTGTGGTGCGCGGCGGCGGCGGGCCACTTACCCCTCGTGCGGTTGCTAGTCCGCGCGGGCGCGAACGTCAACTCGACGACGCGCACGCACAGCACGCCGCTGCGGGCCGCCTGCTTTGACGGGCATTACGATATTGTCAAGTTCCTAGTCGAGAATGGGGCCGGTGAGTGGAATGGATGATTGCTTTGTGGGCTGGTGTATTAGATCTGATGAATACCTACACTTTAAAATTTAAACATTCGTTACAATTTATATTGAATGAACAAGATACATAATTCAATTTTATTGACAATTATTAAATCTTTTTCGACTATTAATTATCATATTCCAGCCATTATCTTTTCCTCATTTTCTTTTATGTATATATTATTAATTGCTTGAAACAAGCAACGAAATAATCAATAACCCACGTAAATATTCCAGTACCTATCATTAAAAAAAAGTTCTCGTAATTCATGCTTCCAAAAAATTTCATAAAAAAATTAATAATTCAAAGTTTCCCGTATCAATTTCCAGACATAGAAATAGCGAATCGGCACGGGCACACGTGCCTCATGATCGCATGCTACAAGGGCCACATTAGGATCGCAAAATACCTGCTGTCACTAAACGCAGATGTTAACAGAAAGAGTGTAAAGGGAAATACGGCATTGCACGATTGCGCGGAGAGCGGCTCGCTACACATACTCAAAATGCTGTTGGGACACGGGGCCACTATGGACGTGGATTCGTATGGTAAGAGTTTATCTCCTTCCTCGATCCAACTAATTTGTACTCTAATTTCATTATCTTTTCTCATTGTGATATTACAACAATCTGTTTCAGGCATGACTCCCCTCTTAGCCGCATCAGTAACCGGACACACGCACATCGTAGAGCACCTGATCAACGGCGAGACGGGTCTGGTGACGCGGCAGCAGCGCATCGACGCGCTCGAGCTGCTGGGCGCCACGTACGTGGACAAGCGGCGCGACATGGTGGGCGCGCTGGCGCTGTGGAAGCGCGCTATGGACGACAGGTACGTTGGGGCACCTTGTTGGGAAGCTCGCAGCACTGCACGTGCAGACGGACTGCCGCACGCCGAGCTGCTGGCGGGGATTTTTTTTTTTTTTTTTTTAAATCTTTTTTTGCTGCGATCTGTCTCCATCATGCTTGGGACAATAAGCGGCATGTTGGACATATCATTATTGGCATGCACGGTATGTGACCTTTGTCACATCCTCATTATAACAGTGTGGTCACTGTGTGCGGACTAAATCTTGAGGTATTTTTCGTTTCAGTCGTCGTGCTTGATGATCTTCGCCCATAAGGGTCTGGGCGAGAATATTAGGGTGGTGCGCTAAGCGGTCTTTATATGACTTTGCGTATCGTTGGATCTCTTGTTTCACAGTAGGGATTTTTAGGTCATGGTGGAGGAGCTCGTTGGGTATGTACCACGGAGAGTTTGTCATTATTCTTAGCATCTTGTTTTGAAATCTTTGTAATATCTCAATATTGGAATTGGCCGCGGTTCCCCAAAGTTGGATCCCGTATGTCCATATGGGTTTTAGGATAGCCTTATATACTAATATTTTGTTCTCAAGGGACAGTTGGGACTTTTCACCGATGAGCCAGTGCAGTTTTCTAGCCTGTAGCCCAAGTTGTTTTCTTTTAGTGAAGATGTGTTTTTGCCAGGTTAATCTCTTGTCAAGGTGAATTCCGAGGTATTTCACATGGTCAGCTTGAGGAATTTCAATGCCATTTAATTTTACTGCGGGACATAAGCCTCTTCTCAAAGTGAACGTGACGTTTACAGATTTTGTTTCATTTGCCTTCATACGCCATTTCTTGAGCCATTGGGAGATTTCATTAAGTGCCTTTTGAAGTATCTCTGAGGCTATTACTGGGTCACTATGCGTTGCTAAGATAGCGGTATCGTCGGCAAATGTACCTGTGATGACTGTTGTGGGTGTCGGTATATCGGCAGTAAAGAGCAGGTATAGTACAGGTCCCAACACGCTGCCCTGAGGGACTCCCGCCTTTATAGGACACAGCTCGGACAACGCTTCTCCTTCCCGGACAATGAAGTGTCTTCTTTCCAGGAATGATTTTATAAGTTCATACAGGTAACTTGGTAGTGAGTATTTAGCTTTATAGAGTAGGCCATCGTGCCATACACGGTCAAATGCCTGGGATATGTCCAAGAAAGCACCAGAGCAGTATGTTTTTGTTTCCAAGGACTCCATAATTTTTTTCGTGAGCCTATGTACCTGATCAACAGTGGCATGTTTGCTGCGGAACCCGAACTGGTGATCTGGTATTAATTTATTTTCCGCGAGTATCGGTAGCAGGCGTGTCAGTAGAAGTGACTCATATATTTTAGAAACGATCGGTAGTAGGCTTATGGGCCTATATGACTTCGCCTCTTCAGGTTTTTTGTTTGGCTTAAGCAACATAATAATCATCCCAACCTTCCATTGATCAGGGAAGAATCGTAGCCTCGTTATGGCATTGAAAAGAGACGTTAGGTAGATCATTCCCGATTCAGGCAGCTCTTTTAATAAACGATTGGTGATAAGATCGTAACCAGGTGATTTTTTTGGGTTAGAGCACTTTATAGTATTGCTTATCTCCTTTTTTGAGAATTTGGGCGGGGGGTTTTCCGTATCCATATCTGTGCCCAGAAGGTTGTTGACAACTTCCAGGTGATCTAATGGGCCTTCATATGGGTGAGGAGAGAAAACGTTCGTAAGATGATTCGAGAAGCACTTAGCCTTCTCTTGGTCTGTTCGGGCCCAAGTTCCATCTGTTTTTCTAATGGGGGGTGATATTCTGACGGGTCGTTTTAGTTTTCTGGTGGCCTTCCACAAGGAGTAGTCTGAGGAAGCGGTGGAATCCAGTCCCGATAGGTAATTGCTGAATTTTACATTACGATCTAGATCTAGTGTATGCTTCAAGTCTCTGATGATATGATTAAGCTGCTTTTTAGTATTGGGATTTCTGGTTTCTTGCCACTGTTTACGTAGCTTTCTTTTTAAGGCGACCTTATGAAGTACGTGTCTGGGGACAAGGTTATCTGTCCTTGGAGGTTTCGATGGCGGGGTCGACGACCAAGCTGCATCTTGTACACTACTATTGAAAAACTCCACTGCTTTTGTTATGTCATCCGCTGATTTTAAACAGATTTGATTAGTGAATGCTTTATCAACAAGTTCCCTAAAAAGTGGCCAGTTGGTGTTTTTATTGTGTAGTGTACATTTTTCTATTTGTGCTTCTGCGACAGTTTGAACGTTTACTAGAATTGGGGAATGATCGGAGGACAGATCTAGGGAACCTTGACAGGTGATGTTGTTCTTGGGGATTCCTTTGGTGATGCAGAAGTCTATAAGATCCGGAATTTTATTTTTGTCAGATGGCCAATAGGTGGGTTGTCCAGTAGACACAACTTCGAGATTCTTGGCTTGAATGCATCTGAGAAGCTCTCGCCCTCTAGGTAATATCAACCGGGAGCCCCAAAAAGTGTGCTTTGCATTATAATCACCGCCCGCAATGAAACGGTGACCAAGCGTTTGAAAGTAGTCGTTAAATTCTGCTTCTTTTACAGTGTATCTTGGTGGTAAATATAGTGCTGAAACCGTAATATCGCTGACCCAGTCACTTATTACTACACTTGTTGCTTGAATATAATTCTTTGAGTAAGAGCCCAGAAAGTAGTGTTTTAACTTCGATTTGATAAGAACAGCTGAACCACCATGGGCCTTGTTGTCTGGGTGGTCTGTGCGATATATCGTATAACCTGTTATTGTTAGGTAGCTCTTTGATGTGAAGTGAGTTTCGGAGATAAGCATTATATCTATGTGGTTCATTTTGAGAAATATTTTCAACTCTTCTGAGTGGTGTGACAAGCCGTTCGCGTTCCATACGCCTATAATTAGTGCAGTGAATGTGTTTGGATATTGGCAATGACTTCGGTTAACGTTTTTGTCATAATGAGCATTTGGTTCATAAGAGTTGTTAATAGATCCCGAATACCGTTTGGATCGCCGTTAGTTCCAACTTTGTTGTTTATGGTTGATTCATTATTATTTTCAATGTTAGGTTGTTGCGCACCTTTTGTGACAGAAGCGTAAGTTCTTTTGCTGTTAGAACTATGTAATTTTACATCGGGTTGACTCGTTCTTATGTCCATCATTCGTTTCCTTATAGGGTGTGGTACAGGAAATTTAATTTTTTGCAATTCTTGATACACTATGCAGCCTTTATAATTGGCGGGGTGGTTCCCACTACACAGTATACATTTAACATCGATTGATCTTTCTTTTCGAGGACACTGAGAGGTATGATGTGGTTCAGCGCATTTTACGCATCTAGGTTGCCTGTGACAGAATTTTTGAGTGTGGCCATATTCCTGGCAGTTAGAACATTGTGGAATTTCTCTTTTTGGTCTTGGTGCTTCGATGACTATGCGGCAATGGAGTAAGGATCTAATTTTATATACGTCCTTATTGTTTACATTAGGCTCCAGATCGATGCTCCACATTGGAAGAGCTTGCTTTGATATTCTGTTTTTGATATTCCAGATATTTCGAACTTTATGATTCAATTCTTCAAGGGCTGTTTTGATGCTTTCTTTGTCAGTAGATGGGTGGAGGTGTTTAAGAATAACTCTAAAACTTCTTTCTACTTTTGGTTGGTGAGTATAGAATTCTGTATTTTTCTTCCGAAGCTCTTTGTAGATGGTAGAGTATGACTCGGCTGATTTAGGTTGTATCTTTACTCTTTCGTTACGTAGGACTTTGACTTCATAGTCTCCTTGCGCGACTTCTTCAAGCAGTTGAAGTAAGGGTTGGATGTTACTAACTTTGTCAATGAACATCGGAGGAGGTCTTGATGGTTTGAGCGTAGGCGATATTTCAGTCGTCAGTGTAGGTTCCTCAGTGTCTAGTTCATTAAAACTGTTAGACACTGGTATTCCTGGCGCTGCCAGCCAGTAGTTTAGTTTACATTGTTTGTGACTGCGCTGAGTTGGCTCTGGGCTAGATCTTTGCCTTTTAGAACTATTGGTTTGTGTCCATTCTTGGTCTTGTGTAGTGTGATGTGCATTGTTGTTGTTACTTGTTTCTCTAGCAGTGCTTATTAGGTTTGTTCGATTCACTTCCGGGTTAGATGTTCCGCTAAAGGAGTTGGATCTTGGCCTATTTATGAATATTCCCTTGTGGAAAAGTTGCTGTGTTAATATTTTAGGGTTATTTTTATCTGACCTATCGGGTAAGCTATTGTCAGTTGGTTTTACGGTTTCGCTCATTTTTGTTCCCACGGGTCGGGTCGAAACATTAAGGTCACTTGTAGTGTGACGCCCATTCCCACAAGTAGGCGTATGCAACGGTGTATATATATATATTTTTTTTTTTATTTATTTATTTTTTTTTTTTTTTTTTTTTTTTTTTATTATTAATTTAGAGTTAGAATGTAATAATATTTATATTCTATTATTATTTATTTAGTTAGTGGCAACTCAGATAATATAGTCTATGGTCATGTCAATGTCATGTCATGTCATCTTCACTTGACACTTGACAGTAGAAAGTAAGGTGTAATGAGTAATGATGAGGGTAGTCTGTAGTTTGCAAAAAGTTTCAAGTGTCACTATAAGGATTCAGCACTAGTTCTTTTTGCGAAAAACACAACACTTTCACTGGATAACGATCACACGTGAACTTCAGGGTATATTTTCCACTTTTTACACTTTTTATCGACATGAACTAGAATATTTTCCGTAGTAACGATTTTTTCTTCACGAGAGTATGTTTCCGTGGTTATGACAGTGACAGATTGTCTATTGATATATAGATTATTGCTGTCTATAGATTATTGTCTATAGATTATTGCTGGCGGGGATAACAAAAAAAAAAAAAAAGACGTGTGGCACTCGGGGACTGCCGCGGTAAAGCTATTGCATACTATACCTTCAATCCACACCTCCGCCCGTCGGAGTGGGGAGCGTAAGGTTTTTTCGTTACGGAATTTCTCGATTCAGTCCCCGCGCTCAAGGCCCGCGATAGAAACTATGCAATAGCTTAAAAAAAAATAATAATACCCATTTATCAATTACACTCAAGACCATAAGTTATTAATAACTCAGGCCCCGGATACACAGACACAATAGATTAAAATCTATTGTGTCGTGGCCCGATCGGGCCGCTCGGGGCTCAATGGGTTAAATAGTTACAAAATTATTGAATTGTAACTTCTTTGGGCGCATTGAGTGTTGAAAATTTCAAGTTCATCATGCCGTGGCGGTATATGGAGTAAGGCGACGATTTTGGTATCTTTAAATCTTGTCAAAGGAGTTTCACTTCTGACACGTGTGCTCGGCACACACGCACTTTTTTATGTATTAAACATTTCTCAAACGTCAATCTCACCAAACAATCCGCACATTCCAGATTTCCAACGGACGGTAGCGACCCGATCCCCAAACCGAAGGACATCCCGCGCATAGAGGCGTACGACTACGCGGTGGAGCCCAGCAACGCACAGCAGTTGGAGGAATTACTGGCCGACCCGGATGCTATGAGGATGCAGGCGCTCGTTATTAGGGAGAGGATTTTAGGTGAGTAATCGAGGCAATAGAAGGGGCTATTACGTTTTTGTATTGTAAGGAATTGATTTTGGTTTAATTTCAGTATAATTGAGCGTGCGAAGTTGGATAGATTGTAATTTTGGCAGAGTGAGTCGTGCTTTTATATTAGCTAATTATTAATTATTCCGTTATCTATAAAAATGGAATTAGTTTTAAAAAAACACCCACACGGGTTCGAAACGCAAGCGATCGATTTTATTCTATTTATTTAACGTTTACGTAATATCTGTGTGCGTTGCAGGTCAAGCGCACCCGGACACGTCGTACTACGTGCGCTACCGCGGCGCCGTGTACGCGGACGCGGGGCGGTTCGCGCGCTGCCGGCAGCTGTGGCACCACGCGCTCGACATGCAGCGCGCCGTGCTGCCCGCGCTGTCGCCGCTCACGCAGTCCAGCCTCTACAGCTTCGCCGAGCTGTTCTCCTACATGCTGGCGGAGCGCGCGCGCCCGCCGCTCAGAGGTATGCGGCGTGATGCACCGCCCGCGCCGACATGCTGTACTACAAGTCTTGTACAAAAAAAAACGACGTGTGGCACTCGGGGACTGCCGCGGTAAAATAATGCTATGCCTTCAAGCCACACCTCCGCCCGTCGGAGTAAGGAGCGTGAGGTTTTTTCGTTACGGAATTTCTCGATTCGGTCCCCGCGCTCAAGGTCCGCGATAGAAGCTATGCAATTGCTTAAAAGAAGAAAAAAAATCGATTATGTGCCTGTCTATACGTCTCCCATTTACATACAAAACGAATCTCTACGAGCCAGATTTTGTGCCTGTCTTTATGTCCTACACAAAAATACATTATTTACCTCTATTCCTCCTATTCCATGAGCGTAATAACTGGCCATGACCAAAATTACAAACATTACATATTTCAGGTCGCATCGTGCCCCCAGTAACGTTCGAAGATATCGAGCCGGTATTCCGGAAGGCGCTATCAGAAGTGGAACGCGGGGTGACCGCAGTGAATACTGGCACAGGAACAGATAGAGATACAACGCTCAACACGTTACAGCGTGTTGTAGTTATAGCACTGCACTTGGCGGCGTTGTTAGCGCGTCTGTTGGACGAGCCGGAGTGCGAGCCGCAGGTTGTGCGCGATGTGCACAGGGCGGTGTATTCGCTGGTCAAGCTCGATATTAAGGTACGTAATTGTTTATTTTTTTGTTATGGAAATTTATTTATTTTGTGGTAATACATGGGGTTTGTTTGACATATAAAATTAACATTAATAAGTAAAATGGATATCATATTTTTCCAGATAAATGTGTATAAAACTATCTTTGTACTAAAATGTTCAAGTTTACAAAAAAAATCTATTATTTTTGTATTTTTAAGCTATTGCATAGCTTTTATCGCGGGCCTTGAGCGCGGGGACCGTTTCGAGAAATTCTGTAACGAAAAAACCTCACGCTCCCCACTCCGACGGGCTCGGAGGAGTGGCTTGCAGGTATACTTGACTGACCGGTTGGCTTGGTTGGTAGTGGTGCTGCCTTTCAAGCCAGAGGTCGTGGGTTCGATTCCCACCGGGGGCAAATATTTGTGTGATGAACATAGATGTTTGCTTCGTGTCTGGGTGTTAATTATCTATATAAGTATTTATTTAAATTTATATATGTATGCTTATCAGCCATTTGGTTTCCATAACACAAGCGAAAAGCTTAGTATGGGATCAGATCGTGCCGTGTGTGAAAATTGTCCCGAAATATTTATTTATTTATTAATATTTATACTATGCAATAGCTTTACCGCGGCAGTCCCCGAGTGCCACACGTCGTTTTTAACCGACTTCAAAAAAAAGGAGGAGGTTATCAATTCGGCCGGTATATTTTTTTTTTTTTTTATGTATGTACACCGATTACTCCGAGGTTTCTGAACCGATTTACGTGATTCTTTGTTTGTTCGATGCGGGATGGTGTCGAATTGGTCCCATAAAAATTTTATTCGGATAGGCCCAGTAGTTTTTATTTTATGAGCATTTTTGTCTGTAGGTATTTGTAAATTTTGCAAGTGCAAGTTTGAAGTCGGTTGTTTTTAACGCAGTTATCACTTGTTGCTAGATTAATGTGTTACATGTGTACACATACAATGCTCATTGTATTTGTTGTCTGTTAGGTGCGGCAGGGGCGGTCGGCGCTGCACGTGGTGTGCTCGGCGGAGGCGTCGCGGCGCGCGGGCGCCGGGCCGTGGGCGGAGGGCGGGGCTGTGGGCGGGGCTGCGGCCGGCGCCTGCTCGCCCGCGCTCGTCGCGCTCATGCTGCGCCTCGGCGCGCCGCCCGACGCGCGCGACGCGGACGGCAACACGCCGCTGCACCTCGTGTGCAAGGTGCGCCCGCACACACGCACACAGCCCGCGCGACACGTTGCACACAACACAGACACAATAGCGCGACACATTGCACAACACACACACATACACACACACAGCCCAGCCCGCGCGACACGGTGCACAACACACACGCACACAGTGGCGTGACACGTTGCACAACACAGACACCATAGCGCGACACATTGCATAACACACACACACACACACAGCTCAGCCCGCGCGACACGGTGCACAACACACACACACACACACAGTGGCGTGACACGTTGCACAACACAGACACAATAGCGCGACACATTGCACAACACACACACAGCCCAGCCCGCGCGACACGGTGCACAACACACACACACACAGTGGCGTGACACGTTGCATAACACAGACACAATAGCGCGACACATTGCACAACACACACACACACACACACAGTGGCGCGATACGTTGCACAACACACGCACACAGTGGCGCGATACATTGCACAACACAAACACACACAGTGGCGCGACACATTACACAACACACGCACACAGTGGCGCGACACGTTGCACAACACAGACACAATGGTGCGACACATTGCACAACACACACACACACACACAGTGGCGCGATACGTTGCACAACACACGCACACAGTGGCGCGATACGTTGCACAACACACGCACACAGTGGTGCGACACGGTGCACAACACACACACAGTGGCGCGATACATTGCACAACACAGACACAATGACACGATACATTGCACAACACACACACATACAAGTATTATGTCAGTGTCGCGACAAACACATCGAACTAACACTAACACAAACGCATGAGCCGCTGCACTTCATGTTTAGTACAGTTCCTTCGTACTACATACATTCATTTAAAACGTGCTTGCAGTGCCAACTGCAATATATTACTGCACTTTCTCCGATACATTTCACACGCCATTCCGTTATACGATGCGGCTTCCACACAAACACAAAAAAAATATTTGTTTATATATTGTTAAAATGGACTCTGAAGTTTAAAATCATCACTATTCCCTAACATTACTTTGTTTGTCTCATAAATTAATTTTTCCAATTCCAGCTGAACCCGTGCCCCTCAGAAGTGGTACGACAGTTGCTAGCGCACGGCGCGCACATAGACACGGTGAACTACGAGGGCGAAACCCCCGAAGAGATCCTCAAGGCGAGCGGCCAGAGCCTCGCCGCGATAGTCAACCCGCTCAAGTACACGACCCTCAAGTGCCTCGCCGCGAGGACCGTGAAGAACTACAAGCTGCCCTACAGACACGTGGTGCCGCAGTGCTTGCACGCGACTGTCATATCGCATTAGCTATAGAGGAAATATCCGACTACCCGCTATGGAAGATACGTGTACGAAGTTTGTCGTCGACTACCCTCAGGACTATGTCGTGGACTACCTTCAATTATTTAAACCTACGTCATTTACTACTAGAAAAACCTGTGTTTTGAATTACTACGACTATTGTAACCCGTGTCATGGCGTACTCAGCTATATAACAGAAATAATAAATCAATGTCACGGATGTCAATAAATTTGCTTTGACTCACAGATAAATCAATTTGCCTTGGTATCCCCACTTTTAAAGTCTGTGTTACCGTACAAGATTTGACGTTAAAAATATCTCATTCCATCTATTTCCCTATATTTCTGATTAAACGATTTACCTAGATAACTTCATCATTATTTCCATTTTGATGAGAATATTACGTAATAGACCAATCTGATTAGGTATCCTCATTCTCAAAAATGACGCAATAGTTACTCAAAATTTAGCTAGATTATCTGAGTTTTGTATCCCATTCGAAATATGTGACAATAAGTCTTTCTTTATTATTTTTATTTCTTCAATTATTTTAACTAATATAGCTTAACATTATTGAACTCCGTGACCTGACGATTGTTCCGATCAAAATATATTTTTTTGACATTAAATGTTCATAATTTAGGAATATACTGACAAACACACAAACTCGACTACAAAAATGACTGGGATATATAAAGCTACACGCTTATTTTATTCCGATAAATATAAACGTATAAGGAGTCCGTCTGTACATATGTTACCTAATCATTTATGAAGCTCATTATATTATTGTTATTTGATAGTTGCATGATATACGAGTAAGTTTGACGGCCGGCTCCTGAACTATTTGTATAATATAGCCTAGATAATCTTTTGTAACATTTTTGTTTTTTAATTTTTCGCATTTTAACATGTGCCAGCTTTGCCAACGCCACGTTTTTAGGATACGTGTTTTTGTATAAGTCTGTGAATTTTTATCTTATCTATGATTTTTTATTCTATATATAAAATTGTCTGTGATTACTGTAACAAAATAAAAATCTAAATGAATCAAGGAAATGATATTATTTGAAATGAATAATGTTTCTCTACTTTGTATACATTTATCGATTCTTATTTAGACGAGTGTTTTAGACTTATTATTTTTATAATTAAGCAGGTTGTCATTGTATTGTTTTTAGAAATTTTTGTTGTTAAAAATTTCTAAGCTTTCTCATCATAAATTCAATTGTGGATAAATATAAAGAGCAATGATGATAACTTCATTCAAAAAATAATTACAATACTGACGCAATCGACTCATAATTTAAAAGCGTGATTCGTTATTATGGCATACTAGTCTTTTTATATTGTAGTATATTTTTATTATTAGACATTTTCGCATCAAGTTGATTACAATTGTTTAGTTTAGATTTGTGTGAGCTTCAACAATTACACCGATGCAAGTGTACAGATAGTGGAAAGTTCATATTTATGCGTTCGAAAGCACTTGTATAAATACATTTTATTAGCATTTCTATTGTAACAAATTGTACATTCAAATAATAGATAAAATTTGGACACATTAAGAATTGAACGGTGTAATAGTTGAAACATTATGTAAAAATAGTGATGTAAGTAGGTAGTTTATTAGAAATTTATCGATAAAATTAAATGGTATGTTATATGATAAAAGTGAATCTACTTGAACTGAATTGATATAAATGGAACTAGATTTATTTTGGCAGCTGTTTGATAGTAAATGTGTGTATTTTCTCGTAGCATATTGCATAGTATCTGCGTGATTATGTGTACTAGATTATTTTGAAATTAATAAAATGCTTTAAAAATAGTATTGTTATTTTTATTTTCATTCTCAAATACATTTTCAATATTATCTTTACATACAAGTAAGAAACACATAAAAGATTAAACACGGAAAAAAAACCTTGCAATTATAAGGTAGATATATAGATTAATAAACAATAATATAATTTCTGTCGCAGTACAGATCAATAAAAACAAAAATATTAAATGTTACAATAGGCTAATGCCATACATTTGAATACTGTTTCATTCACGAATACGTAGGCCACAAGATTGTAAAGATCTTTTACAATATAAGTAACAAATGAATACTCAGTTAACGTTTACAGTTAAACTTATTTTAATTTTAGTGTAAGCTTCAATTCCGTTGGTAGAAAACGGAGCATAGTCGTAAAATTCGTTTCGTTAACTTTGAACTGCGTCCATAAGCATTTGGCAGTCTGCAGATGTTCCATCATATCGCGGCCCATCGGCACGCCGCTGTTATTTTTCACTTTGGCAATTTTTACCACGATCTGTAGCGTAATTTTTTTAATTTCGAGTTTCTTTAAAGCGCACAGAAAAGGCCAAAAATAAAATTGATCGTAGAAATGCTCGGTGCCGCTGACGGCCGAGAGATACAGCCTGGCGGTTTTCACACATTTACTGTTCCACTGTAGGCCCAGCATGAGCGCTTCGCTGACCAGCAACTCCGGGAACCGATGGCGCTGGTCGAACGCGTAGGCTGCGGCCAGCCCGGTCACGCGATTCGTGGTGAAATCTTGGCATCCTATACAAATGTTGGGGCCACTCTTTTTCACTAATAATGGTAATCTGAAAAAAAAATCCTACTTAGATTATAAATGCGAAAATTTGATGATGGATGTTCGTTACTCTTTCACGCAAATACAACTGAGCCGATTACAATGAAATTTGTATGCAGGTAGTTGAAGACCCAGAAGAAATAAGCCAGGTACTTTTTATCCCGGAAATATCACAGGAACGGGAACTATGAGGATTTTTCTTTGAAAACGCGGGTGAAGCCGCGCGCAGATTCTAGGAGTTAATAGAACCGCATAAATGCTTTTACGAACTGGTACAAACAAAATAATTATACATTGTCTCAAACAATGTTTACGAAATAAAAGCGCTGACGAGTGACGTCTCAAGTCAGCGTCTTTAACACAATCACAATGCTTGATAACTCGCTAGTTTATATTTATATAATTATGTAGGTATTAACTATACCTACATAATTATATTCGGGGGCGAATGTATGCTATTTTTATAATGACTAGACACTAGCATTATTAGTTTTATCACAGAAGTAACACTCTTGTAAATAATATCATTGTATAACACATTTTAACTACGCATACAATACCATTTGTTTTAGATCAGTCGGCTCTAGCTTCCGATCTCGACACAAAATAAAATCATAACAAAATCGCTCTGTCCGTTGCGAAGGCAAAGAAAGACAAAAACACTTACTAGGTACATAATAATTATAATATCTAATTATCTATATGGCAAAAGAAATCATTGAAAAGTAATTTAAACGCTATAACTTACTCTTTGGTGAGCCACATATTTTTGACCATTACTTTTTCGCCTGGAGCTACGTCCTTTAGCATTTGGCGCAGCTGGTAGCTCTTGTTCAATATAGTTTTTACATTATCGTTTTCTTTCAAGAATTGCGCATGTTTATAAATTTCGTAGAATACTTTTCCATTGAACGATGAAACATCACTTTTTGATACGAATTCGAATTTTTTCATCTGTAAATACAATAAGTTCAAAACTAGCTAGATGAAGTAGTTACCTAAGTGTTTTTTATGAGATATAAATTTTTATTTCTTCTCTGAAATCTGAATCGAAAGTTGAGACCATCTATGCAGAGTGCAGACCCAATTTAATTTAACAAGAAAGATATTAAGGATATTAACGATACCTACCTACCTACAATGTTTGTAAGGACAAGAATATAATTATTATTGTTCTTTTTTATAATAATATACATATTATGTACACGTAAGTCCTGAAGCTAGTATAAATGAAGACAGTAGGTATTAATGTGGTTTTAAAAATTGCTAATTGTATCTAGGTAGTTAGTTACCTATTTTTTTTTGTAAAAAAAAGAAAGAGAAAAATTTTGCGATCATTTTGTATGGGGATATCCCTTAAAAGTTAAAGCTATGTGCGAGAGTATTATTATTAGTTATCCAATAAAATAATCAACTCGCTCACCTTCGCTTAGGTTTCACAAACACTTTTTTTTTATTCACCTAGTATAGGTAGGACTGTAAAATTAAATTATTTAACGAAATCGTCCGTGATCGTCTAATGTCGACAAATGTGTAACAAGAGTGAAGGCGATCGCCAATCAACATACTTACTAAACTTAATACAACAACAGATTAACTAATGTAAACAATCACTTCAAGGAATTACGTGATGGTGTTGCCACTTTTTGAAGTTTCGCCTTAATTAGGTACTTATGGTATAGGAGGTACCAACGTTGAAAAGAGAGAATTTAAGTATACCTACCTAGTTGGTTCTTTGATATGCTGTTCCTCTTGCTATTTCGGTTATCCGTTATAGTCCGGGCTGTCTGGCTGGCCGCAGTGGTTGCGTTTATTAGTGCGCATCTTATCTGCACGGGAAAATATCCTTAATTTAAAGACATTTTTTAACGCGTAATTTTTAATCTTTTGGCTTTAGATAGATCCATCAGACATACATTTTTTATTGCAAGACGTTTTTTTCGTTGTTAAATAGGTGCCAGGCGCAATTTTGAAATAAGTGAAATTCCATCAACATGAGTCCCCGTAAAGGATAAGTAATCACGGTGTTACTTATACTATATATATATAATATTCATTTTACTATTTACAATTTTTTTGCATCTACACATCAAATTTCATCGTAATCGGTTCAGTAGTTTTTACGTGAAAGAATAACAAACATCCATCCAACCTCACAAACTTTTATTTATAATATTAGTTTATGAAACATACAATACTTTTACTTGTGGAATATCCACAAGAATATAAAATTTTATTTTTGAAGATGATATACGACCTATGTAACTACCTATTTTAATATTAAATGTGTCATTTCACGATAATTAATTGTTTGAGTTTTAAAATCAAATTAAGTAATGTTTAAAAAGTAATTAACTGCATTTGTTATCAGTTAAATTTGTTTTTTTACCATTACATACAGTCATTAGAGGAAGCTAAGGGTCAACTCACACCAAAAGAGCGGCGAAGCGCAGCGAAGCGGAGCGCAGTTTCAGTGCCATATGAATTTTAACTTTATTTTCATTACTATAATACTTAGGTATTATCGCATGAGAAACTCGAACGAGTCGCGCGGATGCCCGCGCCCTCGAACGAAAAACCTCACGCTCCCCCACTCCGACGGGCGGAGGTGTGGCTTGAAGGTGTGGAGGAAGGAAGGTGGAATTCCTCCATCGAAAAAGAGAGAATTCACGACTAGTCTACTCGACTGGCCGGCCGTTAAGGCCCCAATGGATGATGTCGGAAAGTTGTATACTTATATAGCTCTGTAACGAAAAAATTTCGCTTGCGCGATTCAGAGCGAGGTTTCGCTACAAAGGCATAACATGCATTCAAAACCTACTTATATTGAATAGAGAGTCATCAAATTTGGTACGAATTAACGTCTTATCACTACTTACATAATATAAAACAGTGTCGCTTTCTCTGTCCTTATTGCTGATCCAATGTCTATATATGCTATATAGCTATGTATGCTTGAATCTTTAAACCTACGCAACGGATTTCGATGCGGTTTTTTTGATAGAGAGATTGATTCAAGAGCTATATAGATTATTTTGCATATAATTTTTGTTTTAAAACACATATTATAAAGGAAATATTGATGAAAGCATAAGTTTCAAGTTACAACATAATCATAGGTTTTTTCGGAACCCACGGTGTGAGTCCGGCTCGCACTTGGCCCCTTTTTATTTTCAAGCAGGGTTGGAAAAAATCATGATTTTGTGAAAAAATCGTATAAAGCACGATTTATTGAAAAAATCCTAATTAAAAAACGGAACGCGCCGCGTGCCTAAAGAGACAGTACGGGGATTTCCCTTTAGTCTAACGTGTTATTGAATGTCAAACAAAAGGGGAATCCCCACAAAAAAATCAATATCGTTCCTCCATAGATAACATTCCCTTATCTCATTTACTCCAATAAGTTTAAGACGAGGTGATTTAGAAATTAAAAATTTTAACGAATTTTAAACGCGATATTGGTAACGGGGAGACTAAGATACGTCTTGACGGTCATACAAAAATTATTTGTGAACTAACTAGTTAGAAGTACAAATAGACATTTTTGTAGGACCGTCAAGAGGAATGTTACGTCAAGACCGAAGATAAATCCGTTAAAATCTTTAATTTCTAAATTATCTCTCGTAAAATCAAACACAAGAAAGGACGAGGTGATTTGTCAAAATTAGCGATGGCGCGGAATAACAAGCGGTGTGTGAAACAACGTGAAACATCTTGTTAGTGGTGAGCCGTGAGACGTCCCCCCCCCCCCCCCCCCCCAACGCCAGCACCTCATACATTTTTATGACTTTATTTTTTATCCACCCATGTCGTGCGGAATTGCGCTTTACTGGCAACATCTTTATATAATTTAGACTTTGTTTTATTACTTCTTGATCGAACTGCCTTTATTTTGTATATAAAGACTTAGGTACCGATGCACTGGATGTTTCTACAGTTAAAAGAATTCGTTTTTCAGGATCAGTTCAGTAGTTTTGGAACTTACAGAAATGGAAAATATTAATTCTTCCATATAAGCATAGATTAAAATCAGTAATACATCTGAATACATCCTAACTCATGATGGTGGGTTCAGACGCTTGCGTTCAAAGTGACATTCAACGAGCACAAGCACGGGCACAAGCACGGGTAAACATGTTGTTTGTGCTTGCACCCGTGTTTGTTTGTTTGTACCGTAAGCGCACGGGTTGCTTGCCGGGCTGCTTGCCACGCGTCTGAACGTACTATCATAAACAGCTATTATTCGTTATACAATTAGGAAGAGTAGGCCTAGGGCTCTACATCCGTTTTTCATAAAATGTTGATTTATTATGCGAGTATACTTATTATTATATCTTATTTAAAGTCACTAGGTACCTATTTCCAATTACACTTAACTAAACTAAACATTTAACATGATTAATTCTACACCTTAAAATATTATCCTATTTATTTGAAGATATACATGACGATATACTATGCACACATCTTAAACAAACCATGTCACCCTACCGGCAATCGGATATCTTCTTTTAACGTGATTAATCTACCATGAATAAGGCACGTTAACCCTAAATCGACATACGTTGTTACAAGTACAAATACCCGACCGTGGGCCAAACATACCCCATTGAAAAAACTCGGCACGCGCCCGTCGCAATGAAAGACGTCGTTAAACAAAAAGACTATTGTAGGGTACCGCTCCCGGGCGGGCAGTTATTGTACAAATATGTCTGATCCGCGAAATTCTGGGGAACGCTTAAAATTTGCGGAAAAAAATACACGCTTCAGTAGATAATTATGATTGTCGTGGTAGGGTTGTCATTATAGGGTTAAGGGATTAATAATTTGCAACGATTGTTTGGAACAATACGTTTTAATTTGTTCGATTCATAAATAATTGTTTATATTTGTTTTGATTATATCAAAGGCTATTTATCTGTTTACTAGTTAAAGTAAAAAAATATTATTGATGTAGTAGTACTGCTCGATGGTACGTTAAAGAGTACCTACCTATGTACTGCATGCATTTTAATATATAAACAAGTAAAAATTATTATTAAAAAAACAAAATACCCGACTGCACACTAAAAAAAGAGTGATTGAAATGAATCTAATGATACCGCATACATATTTTTTTAAAGGGAAATTTAGAAAAAATATTATTATGTCTTTATCCCGTGGGACTTTTAGGATAAAATGTATCCTATGACACTCCCGTAATCAAGACAAATCTAACGATACCTCATACATCAAAATCCATCAAGCCGTTTAGGCTACAGGTGGTCACAAAGGAAAAGACATACATACATACTTACATACACTCGAAAAACATTACCCTCCTTCTTTGGCAGTCGGGTAAAAATACCTATACATGCTAGGTACAAATACATATAGACTAGTATTATTTATATGACATTCAACTGTGAATTTCTTTTCTTATTCAACATAAGCCTGTTTTTTTTGGGTTAAGTAGGTACCTAGGTACTATCAAAACTCCACATTGATTCACGGCGCGCGACTTAATCTTGATTTATCAATTAGTTATGGACTAGAGTCTGCGCTAGAGTAGCCTTTTTTTATGTAAGAGCAGGTAACTGAGCAGGTGGATCACCTAATGAAGTGACACCACCGCCCATGAGCACTGACAAAGTTACCTTTGTGAGGCTGTTACCGGCAGTCGAAGACGGATGTAGGCTTCTACATTTTAAAAAGAAAACTTCTATAAAAACTTACATGACAACCAATAAGTATTTTTTTATAACAACCACTACTTAATAGGTAAGTATAATAAGATGGTTCACATAACAAAGTTAACCCTTACCCTTAGAACATAATCGTGCCCGCTACTCTCCACGCTCCACATTTCAAATTGTAGATTGCACAATAACACAAGTATATATATATCAGAAACAAGCCTGTAGCCGCGTTATTAATAACGGCAGCATATTACAATTCAATTTGAACGGACCGGCGGGCGTCCGTAATCCCAGGACGTAATCCTCTATAGATAAACTGAACACAATTATATTAAAAGCAGACATGAAATTCGCAAATCCAACAATCGATGTTAAACCGTTCTAAACGCATTGTCAGCTGGTTCGGTAATGAAATCGAATTTTCTTTTTGATGACTCTTTATTTTATTATTGTATCATTGGATTTACCCCACGCCACCTTTACGGGCGATATTTGTATTATTTAGCTGATTTAGGTGGTTATTTCTTGTTTGACTTGGTACTCTGTAGCGTATTGTAAACTATATTGCATTCAATATGTATGTAATATAATTTATCATTATTTATTTATGTTACATAGGTATTGATGTGTATTTCAATTATTTGTAAATGTTAATATTTTATAATATATAATATACACTGTGGACGCCCTCTGCCCCACATAGGGGCCATAGGACCTTAAGTCAAGTAAGTCAATATACACTCACTTATTTATTTAAATTTTTCTACTTTGTTTTATTTTATATTGTTTTATGTTATATATAACTTAATTGTATTATTAGGGACACTTTAGACTTATCTTGTTATTTTCTATAGTGTTTAAGAGTGCTTTTGTTATTGTTTTTTTTTTTATATGGTGGTGGTACTTTGGTGATTCTAATAAATGTATTTTATTCTTATTCTTCTTATTATATTGTATTATTGTAAAGCTGAAGAGTTTGAAGGCGCTTATCTCAGGAACTACTGATCCGATTTGAAAAATTCTTTCGGTGTTAGATATCCCATTCATCGGGGAAGGCTGGCTATAATATTATATAATCACGATCAGACCAACAGGAGCGGAGCCACGCGGGTGAAACCGCGGAGCGCAACTAGTCTATTATATAGTCTACACACATCTAGCCTCAGCATCTAGCAGTCACTTACGGGAGATAGTAAATTAATTATCAGTACATGGTATAAAACAGTCGCTTCCAGCTGTCTGATTGTCTGACTGCGGTTTTATTTTAATAGATAGAGTCTAAGGATAGAGTGGTTCAAGACGAGGAAGGTATTATTTGATAAATTGTTTGTTAAAAAACTAATAAAGCTTGTAAAATAAAGATTCAATATTGTTCTAATATTGCGCCTATATTTGTACAAAATGTTTACTTAGGTAATAATGAAATCACATAAAATACAGCTTATTTATTAGGTAGGTAGGTACTCTAAGAAACTCAATTAAAACCTAGATCAAAGAACTTATCTTCTTTCAGGGTTTCAATTGTCACACACAATAACTCATGATTGGTGGTTAATTCGCTATGGTACTGGACCTTTCATCATCAGGATATCCCACTGCTCAAATAAATAGCCTAGTTTTCATAGTACCTAGGTTGTTCCTGCAGCTGCGGTTGGAAAATCAGGCTATAATAATATTATGTAATCAAGATTGGAAACATGTCTTCAACATATTGGTTCTCGAAATGCCAATTCATAGCGGTGATGATGTGGGTTATGGTGATCATTATTTGCTAATAGACCTTAAAACTGACATTTATTCCTTAAAATCTAAACTATCAGATTAAATTCAGAGCTTTAACGCTCAACAAACCACCCCGTTGTTATCAATACTAATGGAGATTAAAATAAAGTGAATAATCCGATAGCAAATGTAGGTAGACCGTAGATACAATGAAAAATTGCGATGTATGTAAATATTCCGATTGGTAACATGTTCGTACAATAGCTGGGTATATTGTATCGTCGGTAATCGGTTTACGGCAAGTGAGTAATGGTATTTGTCGGTTCAGAGGATTACCACTTAAGTACACGAGTTGCTAGTAATTACAAGCGATTTGAGCTTCGGAAATATTATATAAGCTAAGAAAGTATCGTGATTTATATTATTTGAAGGTTAATTTATAATAAAATATACGTAGGTACTTATTTTTATACACAGGCGTGCTACAATTTGGTTTAGCAATAAGTAAGATGTTTTTCTAATACCTACTATCATAGGTATTAGTTATTTACATAATTTAAAATTAATAATAGGTATAAACATCTAAGTACCTAAATATTCTAGACATTGGGAAAACAAGAAAACTTAACTAAAGTAAAATTTTTATTTTTCAAAACAGTCAAAAGGAAAAATGCTCATCTAGTAGGTAAATACATATTATCTATTATTATAATTTGTAAAGAGTAGAGATTAGAGATACCTACTCATTTACCTACTAGTGATTCGATTTAAAAAAATATGCCAAGTAACAGGGCCTATTTTTTTATCCCGGGTAAATCCGAGCGGTCCTGGGATACGGCTAGTCCCAGCTGATATGCAAACTCAAACTCAAACATTCATTTATTCAATTAGACTACTATTTAGTCATTACATAGGTTAGTATTTTTAACATTTACCACCGATTCGGAAAGCAGTATCTATGGAGAAGAATCGGCAAGAAACTCCATAGTTGCTCTTTTAACATCAATATTACAATATATGAAACTTATATCTAACTAGGTAATAGCAATAGGTATATTATGTATTTTAATTTAAAAATAAACGATATAAAATTGAATATGGTGCAATTCGTAAACCGATTTCAAATGTGAAAATTTCTGCCCTTTCTGCTGAAATAAATAATTATTCCTGAACGTTTAATCGTAGGTATAAGGTCGTATAATATCTTCTAATATATAAAATTTCCGTATCACAATGTTAGTAACCATACTCCTTCAAAACGGCTAGACCGATCCTCATGAAATTTTCTATGCATATCGGGTAGGTCTGAGAATCAGCCAACATCTATTTTTCATACTCCTAAATGATAATAGTAGGTAAGGCAGAACAACGTTTGCCGGGACAGCTAGTACCTAACATATAAATGTTACCAATAACATCTATAACGTCATCGTCCCTTTAAACTATTTAAAAAACAATATATTGCAATAACAAAGATACAATAAAATCATATAAGGAACTATCTACAAACCAGTATAAACCAGTTACTTCCCATGTCTAAATTCTACAATATACATACAATCCACTATACATATTACATATGTAAAGAACAATGTAGCGGTACGTTTGTTAATTAATTCCGGCACATTTTCAGCGGTATTGTCTGGGAGGTGGGGGGAGGGGCTTCGTTTTAACTTTCCGCGTCGCTGCCCGCGTTGTTCCACTACCATTGTTCACGATATTTTTACTAGTACCTACCACCTAGTACAATATTATCTTTGTCTTAGATACTACTAACTTTCTTTCTTCTAAAACTTAATAAATTATATACTAAAATATTCCTCTTGAATTACTCTATCTATTAAAAAAACCGCATCAAAATCCGTTGCGTAGTTTTATAGTTTTAATAACGTTGGGTAGTTTTGTTTAAACTTTTACAATATTGTGCCCTATAACTCTTTGAACCAATATATTATGTAAACACTTAAATGACATTTTTCTATGCCCTGCAGTTGCAACGTGTTGTAGAGTCGGCTGTCGAAAAATCCTAAAATATGTTTGAACGATTATGAAAGTAACTAATGTCAAAAAACACATACATACCTAAAGTGCAATACAAAATATAAATACTAAACGAATCGCTTTCGAGTTGCAGTGATAGTGGTGCGATATTCAATTAAGTAGAGGCTGGATGGAGAGCCTTCGCACTTTTAGTTATGTCTAACTACGTCGGGAACGACTGCCTAAATACATTGTTTATTTGCATTCAATTTATTCATTCTTCATACTTATAAGGGCGTAAGTAAATAGTCGTTGATGTTTATATTGTAAAGACGTTATGAATATAGGTATAGGTAGGTAATTATTGTAGATATAACATTTGCTTTATGGAACGATTGTTTAATTTTATGAATTTGAGATAAATGTAAAATTATAGTGAAGTACCATGTTTATACAACATCTTCGAAAATGAAATTATCTATTTGTATGAAATAGGTAGGTTACTCTTTTTTCATTTACTTACCTACTGCTGGCTTACTGCTTATAGAAAAAAGAGATCTGCACTTTTTAAATAATTATAAGTATAAATAGTTTTCTTTTGCACTAAGGTTATATTCTTATGCGAAAACGTCGAAAAATTGTGAACTTTTTGCTCATATATTTTTAAGCTATTGCATAGCTTTTATCTCAGACTTTGAGCGCGGCGACCGAATGTCAAAATTCCGTAACGAAAAAACCTAACACCCCACTCCAACCGGCACAGCGATGCACAGCGATTACCGGCAGTCCTCGAGTGCCACTGTGCCACACGTATTTTTTTAATTTAAGTAGTTTTTTGTGATCAATAGTGATCAGGAAATCCTCTAAAAAAATTGAATAATAAATTATATTGAATGATTGCCTATTATCTTCTAAAAAACGTTGCCCATTAAAAATACTATCAAATTAATTTTAATAACTAATAAAGGAAAAAATAAACACGTGCCGATAACCACCGGCAAAGCTCATAGATTATAATACCTGCATTGAGCATCGACCACTAATTGCTGTCACCCCTAATGTAATACTACAGCTCAGAAAGCACCCTTATTACAAGTGAATTAGAGTGATTATACAACTTGAATTTTTATATTTTTCTTCCAACAATTTGAGCCCGTAATCGTTTTCTCTATGAGTTACCAATTAATTGGGGATTTCCAACGTTTACATTTCAATGAAAAAGTATTTGGTTTTTACAATATGTTTCTTTTTAATTGGTATGATCTCGTATCAATTTTATTCAAGGGTGAGTTATGCGATTTGCTTTTTAGCTTTTGTGAGACGTCGTTAGGTATATTGTGTTTTTTTTTTTTGAAAAGGTAAAGCATTGATTAATTTTTCTTTATTATTGAACCCGTCGAGTTCATTCAAGTTATTTTCATGTTAGTTTTTTTTATAACCGTTTTCATACAGAACGCACACGTAGAAAAAAACATACCTAGGTACCTACAGTAGGTATCTTATAGTACACCAGGGCCACGGTTTATTACAATGATTAATTATTATTAAGTGCCTTAAGATTGCATAACAACTGAGCCTAAATTAATTAATGTTTTAAAGAATTAATACTATCATAACTCATAAGTATCCACGCTTTTCCCGCCCATTATCCAGCCGAAGACTGTCACAGATTCAAAATTGATACCCAAACAGTGGGGTTCAACCAAAATATTGGGTCTATAAAATCGCAGCGTGACGACACTACTGTTCATTATGTTGTTTTAAACATCGCCACTTGAGTAGTGATGTGTACTTATCGATAAAATGTGGTAATAATATTTTTTCATCGGATTTAGATGACACGGTTCGATGAAGTCTTTTGGTGAACGTGTAAGATGTTTTTATACTCATTTTCATCATTTAAGTAATTTAGTTCATTGAATGTGAGTTCAAATATTTGTGAATACCTAAATAAGAAAAAAAGACGTGATTTTTTCACCAATTCTAACATTAAACAATTATCTAATAATACCTAATTGAAAATAGGTAATCGTATTGTTAAAATAAAGTCAATATACCTACCTAGTTAATTGTAGCTATTCTAATGCATGCAGATAAAAAAGTATTATCGATATCCACATGTCATTGCGAACATTCCTAACTTTTGAAGGGGATTTAACCCTTCGTGGCTTAATTCAATGATTGAGGGCTAAATCTCTAACAGGCTGTCACATTTATCAACACCGGCTTGTTATCGCGATGACATTTTGTTTATTTCATAGACATCGAGTAAACATCTGTTAATAAGAAGAGAAAAATAATGACGTCACACATTTAAAAAAATTTAATGTATTTTTTTTGCAATTGTAACACTCTTTTGGTGTTTAATGTATTTGTCTCTTTCATGAATACTAAGTACAGATTTTAACACATTTTAAGTATTCTGAAAATAAGCAGAAATTTTCAGGTCGAAGACACGACATATGTCGTGAAAATAATGGTTTCCATTCTTATAGGTACCTACTATTATTTTCGAGTTTTCTTGGTATAGTGATATCTCTCAAGAGTTTAACAAATACGCAACTTGTTTATTTAGAAATTAAGTGGTGAATGATGATATAACGAGTGTTACATGACCCTTTCATAGAAAAGTAAAAACAGACAGGAATACAGAATCAGATTTTTTATGTGTAGTAATTGTCCAGTTAACTTTATATTACACTATTTCTTATCATAGGTATACTGTGTATTCATATTCTACGCTATCTGAATAAAAAAATACCTAACTATTAACTAAGAAAAAAAACTACTAGTGAAAACATAATAGTTTATAGTATCTACGTTAATTGGCTTGCAATATAAGGGTAATATTTTCTTGAGAGGTAACATCGTAGATAATATAATAAAATAATGTTTTACATTAGAAATACTACAACATTAGGTACGTTACCTAGTTATTTCAGAATTGTAGCGCCGTAGCAGTGAGTGTAGCGCCGTGCTACGATCTTAAGATAATCGTAGACGCGTCAATTAATGTATAAGATAACTTTGTATTATTGTTTACAACAAATATAGGTAGATACATAATTAAATTTCAGTGCTTTTTTATTCGAAGTATTAAATGATTTTTCTGTCTCTATTCTGGCAAATCTACAGAGTAGGTAACAGTTACAAATTTTGTACAGATCGAGATCATGCACAATGAAATGCACAGAGAAATGTGAATTTATATTCTTAATATCGACAATAATTTCGTTAGAGTTAAAAAATATACATTCATATAATATTATGTACACTACCCCATGCCTGTGATTTATTGGTTTAAAATATTAATTAGAATAAAATCACTTTTAAGTCTCTATAAAAAAAAATCATTATCTCTTGTATATGCAAGGGTTAATAATATACAAATATCTTTTTAGCAATGAATTACAAAACGAATCATTAAATTATAAACCCGTATCATAAACAGCGCGATAACCAATACGAACCAATGCGAATAAAAATAAAATGCGCATTTAACCAACAGAGAATCAACATTAACAATTACAACATAAACAAAACAGACCGCGGCACCGCACAATCGAATCGCGCGTTAATCGGATGAGCAAATTAATGACATAGTAATTTCAATCACAGCATTAATTTGTCCGTATTAAACAACCAGCCATTCGTCCAATCGATACATGCGGACGGCGAAGGCGGCATCGGTAAATAAGGTTCTACGCGTGTTCTGATTGGGCGGTTCGGGAAAACTGGGCGGGCGGTTCGTGCAGGGCGGGGCTCCCATTGGTCGATCGGCTGGGCCCTCTTCTGTAGCCAGTGTGACGATGTAAGCGACGCTGACGTGTCATGCCTTAATTTTGTGTGCGAATATAGGCGAGTGTATGTGACTGTACTTTTCGCGTAAATTCTGCTTCCATACGGGTGGAAGGACTTGTAGTGAATCTGTTCATAGTGGCGTGAGGTAAGATTATTTAATGTTTATAGTTTTGGAGTTGAAATAAATTATAAAAAAATGTACCTAACTAAATAATTTTTATTCAAATATAAATATAATATACCTACATATTATACAATACAGTATACAGTAAAAGACTCTACATATAGAACCATTATTTTTAAAGAACATTTAGGTAACAATTTAATGCGATATGTATCCTATATATCCTATTGTTTAAAAAAATATAATTTACAGGGCTATATTAATAAATAAATAAAATAAAAAAAACTAATGCAATATTAATAATAATGTAATCATTTTAATAATATCGTCCTTAAAAGTTAAAAACCTACAAACAATAACACAATTTCATCTTATTTTTAATAATTTTATTCGTTTGATCCATTTTTTAAGTTACGGAATAACTAATAAGTAGCACAATATGTTTGGTTGACAATTAGATATATACATACAAACTTAGATGTAAAACCTAACATTTATAAATTACTTTCCCAACCGCTTTAGATAGAGCTAGAGCCTAAGTATAAAAAACACATCTAGTCTAGATAAATAAATATTTTCATGTTTTGCATTGAGTAGATTTAATATTTCTTAATATGTATTTACAATGTACCTAACTTTTAAAAAGGTTTAATTGTGCAGAGAAATTATATCGGTACCACGACTGAGATACAGTCGAGTGGTGAATATACTAGATACAATCTATTTTTGTATTTTCTTTGCTCCTCCTAAACTGAAAGAAAACTGGCGCTTATAAGCAGTTCCTACAATCGCTTAAACCACAGAATACTTACATTTAAACTGCAGTAGGTATACAGGTGTACCTAGATAATTTAAATCATTTCGTAAATCGTAATTAAAGCACAGTAAAGTTACTGCCTTATGTAAGCTGAAATCAGCGTTCAACATAAAAGCTGATGATTGTGTCTTGTTAATGAGAATTGCGAATGAATAAAAATTTAAATATTTATGAATAAGACCTAAAAATTTTCTCATAGTCTTTATTTTAAAGAAAATCTATCTTTTTGATAAAAAATATTAGTTCAGTAAACAACTTCTATTCTATCTCTACCTACGCAAATTAAATTTGTAAATCTATCATCAATTCATATTAGTTAACTGGTCGCTTATAATAAAGCTTTAGGTACAAAGATTTCTATTTATTTGAAATCTATGCAACATATTTTAATTTTTTTAAGCTATAAGCAGGTAGACCTAGATATATTATCCTACAACAATGCAGGTTTCTTAAAGCATGAAGCGAAAATGTATTAAAATCGAGAGAGAAGTAAGATTTAATTTGATCCCCTAAAATATAAATGTGTTGTTTAAACAGCGCGGGTCCCCCGGGCCCGTAATTGAAAGACAAACAGGGGCGGGCCCGGTCTCATTATTATAACATTAACTTAATTCCGCTTAGGCGATTATTCTTTTGATTTTGATGACTTTTGTTTCGATTTTGATTTTAAATTTGTACGGTTTACTTCGTGGGAAACCATTATTGAAACAAAATATCCTTCAACTGTAGATACCTACATACTTATTGAGATGTTACAGTTATGATTTTTAAGCACAATTTTGAGACTAAAAAAGAATCCATACTAATATTATAAATGCGAAAGTAACTCTGTCTGTCTGTCTGTTACTCAATCACGCCTAAACTACTGAACCAATTTTCATGAAATTTGGTATGGAGATATTTTGATACGCGAGAAAGGACATAGGCTACTACTATCCCGGGAAAATGATGTAATCCCGGAAATCCCACGGGAACGGGAACTATGCGGGTTTTTCTTTGACTGCGCGGGCGAAGCCGCGGGCGGAAGCCTAGTTAAAAATAAATTCAAATTATGTAATTGCAAAAATAAATAACTATAGTATTTACCTTATTCGTTTATATAACTCATTATTAATAACCTACCTTTAGTACGTGATAGTATCTAGGAGTCTACCTACCTACTTATATGTTACTAGCTTTCCGCCCGCGGCTTCGCCCGCGTTTTCAAAGAAAACCCGCATAGTTCCCGTTCCCGTTCCCGTGGGATTTCCGGGATAAAACCTATCCTATGTCCTTTCTCGGGAATCAAAATATCTCTATATCAAATTTCATGCAAATTGGTTCAGTAGTTAAGGCGTGATTGAGTAACAGACAGACAGACAGACAGAGTTACTTTCGCATTTATAATATTAGTATGGATGTACACGTTATGTAGGTATTTAAATGTAAGAAGATTACCTACTTACCTCCATGCTGAATGTTGCGTAGGTAGCCTTATCACAATGAATTTCCATTCTATATACATTTTTAAAGGAATTCCATCACACACATCAACAACATTTTACCGTTTGAATAAAAAGTTGTAAAATACGTTTTCGTTCGTTAAATCTGCTCGTCTACGAGGCAAATTAGGGTAATATAAGTTACTCCGAGGCAGGAAACTTTAAACAAGCTGGATGATAAAATAAAAAAGCATAAACATGCAAATTGTGCCTGATTTTATTTACAAGAGTAATTGAATAGCCTCCGACGACGAAATGACATTTGCGAAGTTGATTTGATGAAAATTACTTCGCGCGAAGACCAAATTAACTCCCCGCCTAAAAATTGTTTTCGCTTTCATGACTTCATGTCCCCATTGTTTTTTCGTAACAATGTATAGATAATATGTTACAAGACGTACACAAGCAGGAAAATCATTTTTTTATGTTGTTGGTAGGTAGGTACCTACCACACGATATATTTTAGGTAGCTATTGCTGTTGAAGAATTATGCGTTCTACGTGGACTATTGTTTATTCTTGAAATTGCTGCTTCCTTCAAATAAAATACTGTAATAATGTTGATCTTTAGCGCTTTGGAACGTACCTGCCTCCATAGGTACATTATTTTGCCCCGCCCATCGCAAAACAAAGCAAATCGCAAGATACATAAATGATGATCGTAATACAAGCCCGGGGACCATTAAACAAACTATTCAATTCAAAAGCTTACAAAATTAATCCGCGACCCGCTGTATTTACCTTGTACTTTGTGCTCGTAATTGGTGTCGGCGCGACGGGTGAAGACGGAGTTAATTCGACAATTAATATTAAATGAATAACGTGAATTCCCCTGTTTAAGTTTCTAATACTGTAAGATAAATAGCACTTGTCATATTGTTCCCACATTTTCGGGTTATGATTTGCGCGGGTTGATTTGGGATATAAATTATCATTGTACCTACTTATACAGTTCATAGTTGGTAGTAAGATTGGTAGATCGGAGGTATTAGTTAATTTTTTCATAAAGCTACACCGAACCTACGTTGTGACTTTGGTTTTATTTAAGCTAAGCATGAATTACCGAAGCGTGGGTTTTTATATTCTTTCATGAAAGCATGTAGTTAAATCGTTAGGTATAGTACCTAGTACCTACCTATTTACATGATGGATCATATTACTCATTTGTTTTCATCGTATCATACAATTAGATAGATATTAATTAATGTTATCATGATTATTTTTAATACCTAGGCGAGTGTTTTTCATTTTTATTGTATATTAATTTTTTAACATTAGATACTTTATTACTTATCCACTATATTTTAAATTAAACTTGATTAATATTAACAATTTGTATTGAAAGATAATTCAAGTGAATAATCGGATAGAAAAAAAATTAAAAACATGCCCCAAACTGTAACATTGTAGGCCAAGGGGCGCACAACTGGTATCTTATAAAGATTAAATAGTATTTCACTACGGACGGCCCTCAAAGGAACACTTCCATTCAATAGTTGAGAAATGATCGGATTTTTTGTAGGTTGACTACACTACTATAGTAGGTATGAAGTTTTATTACAAAAAAAAATATTATAACTAAGTAGTTACTTAAGTTTGACTTAGATAATAAATAAAGAGAATCTTTTTTAATACAAATTTAATTATCTTTTATGTCGATTCTGTAATTGAGAATTACTAAGTTAAGAAAACCGTTTCCAGTATGTAAAATCCTAGTTTTTATTTTAAGACCAATTTCATCATTGGTACTTAATATACGTATAAGTAATATCTGTTTTAGTACTTTCACTAAAATTATTTTACTTGCTTCAGGTTAAATCGCACTTAGTAAGAGGTGCCATATTCCGTCAAGAGTTCATTGTCTTTTAGTAAAAAAATAGGGTTACCTACTGTACCGACACACCGTTTATTGTCTTGATATTATCAGTATAAATCAGGTATCCTCAAAAACAAAAACGTGTAGACACTCTACACACTCGAATGTCCCCTTTATTTAGGGATAATCCCATATTATCCGCAGAAATGTACAACATGTCAATACGATTGGTTGCGGGTTTGTTGACGGCAGCTTGTTGACTAGTTCACGGGTTTGTGGGTCACAGGAAGAAAATAAATGCGAAAATTACAAGTGAATTTATGAAAGGTGCATACCACCCTACCTAGAGGATAAATTAAGGCAGTTTTATTAAAACAAAGCAGCATTTTTCTTGATGTTTTTCGATTAAGTGAAGATTTTCAGAAAGATGTTTATATTGAGCATCTTCGAAAATATAAATATATCGTGCTAAATACTGTTTGGTGGTCATTTATGGTTTACCTACTTAACTAAGGCATTCCTTTCAAATCTATCAAAGTGGTAACTTTAGTTCAAGAACATTATCACATTTTACTGTGTAATAAGTCACATAATATCATACAAACAAAATCAAGCAAAATTTATTTTTATTCATTGAATAAAATCGCATTACATAACGCAAATTAAAGAAGAGAATGTCTATATCTATTTAGCAAAACCAGAGCATTTAAATCCTCTATCAGCATAATCAGACGGAGCATAGTTAGTTTTAAACGGGAACCCGGGTTGTCCTGGTAACACCATGGGTTTGGACTGCACAACCCGCCAACCTCCCTTCTTCGTCCAGTTATTACCTCCGTATTTGAAATAATAATGTGTCGCTAACACACCAAAGGATAGTAGGAATAGTTTGCCAGTTATGTACCGGTAGTCTGCTGCCCGACCTTCTCCTAAGATGGGTGTTAGAAGGTTAAAGAAAATGTTGAGTGGTGCTCGGTAAAGTCTACGTATAGGGTTAGTCCGTTCTCTCCAGTACTCTTCTACGTAAACTGGTTCGTTTTTAGAGAGCACTTGGTCCTGTAACCATTGCTTTCGCCATTCTCTCTCAGCACTGCTCATTCCGATACACCTCTCTCTTTCTATAGCCACGCGACTGGCTATTGTCATAGGGTGTACGCCGCATGTTTGTGCCATTTCCAATTAATAAATATTAAGGTTTTTAACACCAAAATAATATTTCGATTGTAGTTATGTCAAAATGTATTGTCATTGACGGACGACTCAGTCAATGGATATCTAACCTTTTTTGTACGGATAAAGTTATACTTAATTCCTTCTTTACAAGGTTGTGATGTGGTTTTCATACTAATTATGACATTATAGCACTTCTATTTGTTCTATTTGTGATAAATCTCTGTAAATAAAATAAACATTTTTTTTAAATACACACAATGCAAATCCAGAATCCAGAAGCGACCTACATACTTCGCTCATATTAAATAATCATTTATTTAAAACACTTCAAAACTAACAATGCGAACACTAGACATACAATTCATAATAATCCTGGCAGGCGTATCGCATTGAAGAGTCTGCAAAAACGATTAGTTCCGTTACAAGTGTTGCCTGTCTCCCGGGATGGGCCATCCCGGCTCGATTCACCATATGGCACTTATAAAGGATAATTACATGATAGTAAATTATCAATGCTCACTCACAGTTGGAGCGGAAAATATGATATAAGATGCATTGTTGGCGAAATTAATTAATTCGCTTTAGCTGCGATTACCTATTTAGCTTGTTTTTGCTATTAATTGTGTTTTTTTAAGAAAAATAAGTAATATTGGGCAAAAGTAAAATAGAACTCGCAATTTGACTATCTATATACACATTTTATTAATTCGCAATCTGGATAGTCTAATTATTGGAAGCTCCTACGATTACTGTCACTAAACAATACAAAAATAACATGTTTGATTACAAAGATAATAGCATAATAAAAAGCTAAATCATAAATTTTATCAAATAATTGCCGCTACAATGACAAAATTACGTAATTTATATGCAGTGTTGCCACAAAACCGGAGCCGACAAAAAGTAACATATGCAATCATTACTATAATGTAATGCCATTTTGTGTAATCAATTTTGTGCTCGCAACCCTGACACAAGTTAACAGCTCACGCCCCCTGTATGGTCACATCCCTTATTTGTTTCTTTATAAATTGCTTTTGTTTACTTTTCCTTTCTTTTAGCATTTTTTATTTAATGTTACCAAAACTTGGTACTTAGCTAAATCACAGAATAATAACTAAGTAGTAACTATAAATAAAATATTCTGGATAACATTTTGAAATAATAATTTAAGATTTTGTTTGTATAACCTATACAATTCTATATATAATATCATTGAACCTATAGCAGTGCCTGCCTGTCAAATTCTTTTAGTGTAAAGGCGTAGAGCATTCGTTTTTAGTGCGTTTGGAAATATTTAATGCTATGTTCTAATACTGAAAAACACTCATTAGGAGTTTTCGTTTACACTAAATAAGATCACGAAAGAATACCCTTGCTCTAGCTCTAACATAGAGCTTATGTTCGATTGATGTAAATGCATCGTAACACAGTTGACAGAGTCTTCTATGCTTATAACGTGCATTCTTAGCATGTTTAGTATTTTTTAAAGAATTGTTGGATCACCATACATGTTAAGGCAAAATGTTGAAAATATCTACTATGTCTATATTACTTATTATTTTTAAGATAAATATATTCATCGTTTCCTCCATGGTAATAAAAAGTGTCGTTTAGTTTGATATTATAGTAGCTTGTTAGGAAGATTTCACATGGGGTACGAAACATTCTTGATTTGAGAATTGCATTGTCATATGCAATGTTTGTGCACTTTACCACCTTACTGTTTATATAGTACTTTGCATTTTGCATTGATTTGGTTCCAAATGTCTTTTAACTTATTGCATTCCCATCTAGGCTTATCTCTAGACTCGTCGGGTAACGGTGCATTTACATCAAAAGAACGAATGCTTAACTTTATGTCCAATTATTTTAGTGTAAACAGGCGTAGAGCATTCTTTCGTTGTTCCTAGTGCGTTCGAAAAGATTCTATGCAATTTTCTAATACTGAACAACATTGGATATGAGGTTTTGTTTACAACAAAAGATCACGAAAGAATGCTCTTGCTCTATGTTCGTTTGATGGAAATGCACCGTAACAAATCATTATCTTAAAGTGTGAAAAAATAAAATGCGTCTTTTGTTAAATTGCAAACCCCTTATTTATTTTTGTCCTCATTAAATATAAATTTATACGTTATGGAACATCATAACAGGTTGTATTTAAACGGTCCGTTTCAAATTGAAGATTTAAATGATAATATAATCAACCTAGGTATATAATGGAGATTTGGAAATATTCATCAATTAGAAATAAGAGATGAACGGCATAATAGTATTTTCATTTTTTATATCAAGTTGTTACTATATAGGTAACTAGGTACTATTTAATAGTTAAAGCATTGATATTTTTTTATTTGAAATATTTAATTTGAAATAATAAAGTGAATTCCTGCAAGTATGGAAGTCAGTTATTATTTCCAGATACAACAAACTATAGCAAGCAATTGCTACTTACAACGAAATAAATTGGTAACAAAAGCGCCCTTCAGGGGCGGGCATACATTATCACCCCACGTTAATAAAACCAATTGATATTCGATACAGTGTATTCACACGCTTGCCAATTTGTATAAATGATCTTTTGTACGAAATCACACAAAATTCGGAATAGCTGTTTTATGATCCGGCAAAATTAAGGTCGGAATATTTCCTTTTCGTTGTAATGGCTTATTTATGTTATTTCGGTGATTGTGCAAAAACTGTTTTTCTCTCAAATATGATATTAATTTATGGGTACAATTCTTCTGTGACTTTATTGTTTCATCTAAATGTATAGTGTTATTTTTGTCATAAGGATGGAGGCGACAAATTTAGCGTTGACTTCGAGAGAATCCAAGTCCCGGAGTGACCACAAAGTTATGGATATGAACAGCAAACCCAATCAAGTAAGTAGTCATAAATCATCATCTTAGCTTTAACATGAGTTAGTCATACAACATAAACAGCTACATAACATATAGGTACATATAAATAATAGAAATGATAATACTTATCCAAAAGTTTTCGTTTAAGCTTTCGTGATATTAGTTTAAACTTTAAAAGCAATAGGTAGTCACTTCGTCGCTTGTGAACTATGTAGGAAAAGCTCATCATCAATTCAAAGTGAATTATACACCTACAGATATTATAAACAGATTTGTCTATGAAAAAAGCTGGATCTTTTAATATATTTTGCCTTACAGGTAGGAACAGTTCTTCTATACGGGGTACCAATAGTGTCCCTAGTCATTGAAGGCATAGAGCGCTTATGTTTAGCGCAGATATCGAACACGTTGTTAAAGCAGTTTTCCTACAATGAGATTCACAATAGACGAGTAGCGTTGGGCATCACTTGTGTGCAGTGTACACCCGTGCAATTGGAAATTTTGAGGCGCGCCGGTGCAATGCCTGTGTCTTCTAGACGATGTGGTAAGTGGAATTATAATTAAGATTCATTATTATTGAATCAAAACTTACTGTACCTAATAGATATTATGCCTACACATAAGAATAGACGTTATTGATACCATATAAAGCTCCTTTAGGCATAAATGGAGAAAACTCAATAGATTTAAAATTTCTTGGTTTCACATCCCGGATAGATACCTACATTTCTATGAAATAAAGAGAGATAATAATTCGTTTTGAGCTTTAAGTTTTTACCCGTGTTTTTTCATTTAAAATGTCCAATGTATTAATTAATTTCGTCCAGGAATGATAACCCGTCGGGAAGCAGAGCGCCTATGCAAATCATTTTTAGGCGACAACGCTCCACCGAGGTTACCTGATGACTTTGCATTCGCAGTACATCATGAATGTGCCTGGGGGTGCCGTGGGGCTTTTCTACCAGCCAGGTAAATTAGTATATTAAGTAGCTATACTTTAAAATTGGACATAACTATAATGTATTACAATTTGATGAAAAATTGATATAGCTTTAATAGGTAGGTACTAAGATTTCTGAAAACTATAGAAAAAAATTCTTAATTGGGAGAACTGAAATATCAGAACTGTAGATATTATATTTTATCGTTTCAAGATGCCCACACAACTTCGTCTGCTGTTAGGTGAGCGGAATATTTTTATCCCGCTTTTGAAACAATTTTCATTAATGAATGGTTCAATTCGAAATCGAATCAGTGTAGTTCCTGTGATTAAATTGAACATTTTAACCAAATTATTTCCTGAAATAAGTGATAAACAATCATACCTTGTTAAACAAAGGAGATTGACGTACCGATATTTTTAGATACAACTCCTCTCGTGCTAAATGCATCAAATGCACATACTGTGGCCTCTTCTTCTCTCCGAACAAATTCATATTTCATTCACACCGAGTCGGACCTGGTGACAAGTACGTACAACCTGATGCTGCAAACTTCAATTCTTGGAGACGACACATGAAGTTGAGCGGGAATCCTCCCGTAGAAGTTGTGCATGCTTGGGAGGACGTTAAGGCTATGTTCAATGGTGGTACGCGGAAGAGAATGTTGTCTGCTGCTAGGTAAGTGTTTATCATTTAGGTTTATCCTGCAATCATAAATTTATAAGGTTTTTAAGGAACATAATACGTAAGATGAAATCAAGTTATGTTACTTAGAATTTAAAAAGATAGGAGTTCACATTCAGTACTCACCAAAAAGGAGTTAAGTGATGCTTGCTTACGTCATGACAAATTCGGTCGTTCAATCCTTTCGTTCGTTCATCAAACCTTTTGTTAATCAACTTATTGTTTTTTCCGGAAAACTTTTTTGTCTGACGTTTCCTATTATTTTGAATAGCCATAACTCTCTACAATGCAAAAACTTTACCAAAAAGTGCAGCCTTAAATTGTGCCACAGAAGGGTACCTATCCGCAGGTCGGAGGAGGGCGAGGCGAAGCGTGTGCCGGCCAGTCCGCCCAGCGCGCACACGCCAGTCCCGCGGCTTGCGGACTATGTGTGGGGCGCTAGGCTACCACTGCCGTATGCTATACCGTGGCTAAAGCCGACCTTGTGGACGCCAGGTGATTTGGATTTGTTGCTTTTATTTTATAACTTACGTTGGTGAAGGTAAATTATAAATTAAACTGTTAGTAATAATAACATACATTATAAGGTAAGATTAATGTTATTGCAATGGGAAAACGAAATTGAATAGGCGAAACCATATACAGACCGGAGCAACTTCACGAAGCATTTTCCGCGCAAGATTCCTGCATAAATCCAAGTAATGATGAAAAACTTGATATACAGTGTAAACTCTATATAACGACACTCGATTTAACGACAAACTCTCTAAAGCGTCAAAACACAATATACAGATACATACAGTAAGGAAACTTCATACAAAATGTTCGAAATGGCTCCCCCCCCATAAAGCGTGTTTTCGAGGGTATTGAGGGGGATCGATAGTAGCGGGTGACACATCCACAGATTTTGAATATAGTATGGAAAAAAGTTTAAAGTGATGTCATTTCACATTAAATAAATATCGATTGTTTCAGTTTGTAGCCCTTTCAATAAATATATATCTGTATCGTATCTGACTACAAGTTAAAAAGAGACTATTTTTTAATTTCTATAGATATGGCAGTATGAGTTTTAAATTATGTTGACATATTTTCTACCAAAATGATAGCTACAAATAGTACCTATTAGGAGTCCAGTCTGTTTAAAGACCGCATCTATTTTTTACGCAATCTAGAAGAGCACGAAAATCTAAAAAATGGAAACCTTAAAAAATCTTGTTTAAATTTATGTGCATAATTACGTAAATATTAGGGAAGAAAAAGATAAATATTATAATAATTATTGTATTTTTATCGATACGTGACTTTACCACTTTGTCAAGCACTAAGCCTGTCAAACTTTTTTCTTTTTCATCCTAAAACAAAAAGGTTATATAAAAGGAGGTTCTATGTTCGTATAATACTTAATAATTTTAATTTATTTTTGCATATTTTGTGTTTTTTAATTTAATTTAATTTATCGTTTTAAAAATAATTTAGTAGGAATACCTACATACAAGTATTGTTAATTCTTGCACTCACATGTGCAATGCAATTCTGGTTTAAAATTATTATTGAATACTTATATGTATCATACAAATATCAAGCATTATAAATAATTTAGGTAGGTACCTACATTAAAATAGCCTTCGGCGTCCAAAAAAGACAACATTTCGAAATATAGCACTGAAAAAAACGTACCTATTTACTTTTACAAGGTATATATTTTATTGAGATTGTTTCTTCTTGTAAATTCATATTTAGGCTACACCATTTTTTAATTTTAACGGGTTTTAATCTCAAAATTACCACAAAGTCAACTGTGAAAAAAAGCAAACAGAAATATACAGGCCGAATTGATAACCTCCTCCATTTTTGAAGTCGGTTAAATATCAAAAAGGTAACAGCCCTATAGCTATACGTCATAATTTCATCGCAGGGGCTTAGTTTCCTAACTGTATGTACGTAGTATATATCTGTCAACTGTGGTCAAAATCAATTGCCTTTGGTTGGTTTAGCTTATCTACCATACAATGATAGGGTGTATTCAGAAAGAAAGCTTGAAACTTATAAGCGCTTATCGGTGCTTGTCAAGAAGCTTATAGTGCTTGTCAATGCTGGTTTTGACAAGCTTGTCAATGCTGGTTTTGACAAGCTGGTTTGAGCATTGACAAGCGCCGATAAGCGCTTATAAGTTTCAAGCTTTCTTTCTGAATACGCCCATACACTCTACATAGCATCACACTCACTCTCAATAACGACAACAATTAAGTAATAAACTCGACGTCATTCATACCGAACTTTCTAAGAAATTCGTTCTTTTGTTTACAAATTGGGATTGCTTGCACGTGTAGACTGTTTTTGACCGATACGTTATCATATTCTTAGTTGCTCACAAACTTTCAAACTGTAAACATGGCTAGTAAAAGAAAATCATTGTCTATTGACGACTACTGACAACAGACTATACACAATAGCGTTCAAGTAACATTCTTTTTTATGTACATAACTACTAACACTAGTCTGAAATAAATTTTCTCTTTTTCTAATTCTGATTCTTCTTCTCTCCATTTAACGACAACTCTATATTATAACGCCATAAAATGCACAGTCCCTTCGGTGTCGTTATATAGAGTTTACACTGTATTTGTAACGTATTTTATTTGATATTCAGCAACATTTTATACTTAGGTACTATTAATCCAAAAATTCACTTCTTAAGGTGCATTAACAGCGTTAAGCGGGGTGGGAGCTATGGAAGAGCCGCGTGCGTTCCGACCGGTGATCACGCATCGTCTGGACTCGCCGCAGATATCACCACTTACATCACCGTCACGATCACCGAACAGGTAATAAAAGAGAACAAAACTATTTTACTGTAAATCTGCTAGAAAGTTTTGCTTAAAATTAACACAGATTAATATTAGGTGTGCGACATGTTCCAATAAGTTAAAAAATAGTGCATTTTATCTAAAAAAATATAATACTTACTGCAATCGTGAATAATTCATACTGCAGAAAATTCGCTCCGCTATTACAGAAACTCAATTTAGATACCACTGCAGTCACATAATAAAGATTACGCATACATCCATATGAAATATAAAATCATTTCAGATTCTTGTAATTGTTTATCCATCTTAATATAGCAGGTCACCAATAAACAAATCTCCGAGCAGCCGTTCCCCGCTCCGCTCGCCGCTCCAGTCGCCATCCCGTTTATCGCTTCGCTCGCCGCCACGCTCCCCGCTTCGCTCGTCACCCGCCCGATCCACTAAAAGCGACCGCGATAGCGATGAAAGCGTGGATATTGAAACTACTGAAGACGATCAGGCTAAGGATGTGGTAAGTTATTTTAGGAAATATTTTGATAAGGCTTTTCACAGTAGCAACTTCATCATATTATGAATATTTAAAAAGGAATTATCTACATAAGGTATTTATATAATTCCTGTGAAGCAGTGTGATAAATATTCGAAAGATCAAATTTAAGCACTAAGCTGTAAAAACACCTTATCTAGATGCTTAACGTGATCATACCAAATTATGATTACAATAGACCGTAGGTATAAGAATGATCGAAATCTCATGAGAATTAAGCTTGATCCGTTTACTTAAAGGAAATAATTAATGTTTTACGTAGGTATTCGCAAATAATTATATAATTAAAAGGTGTGTCAAAATTAAGCACAACATAAAATGCGAATTATTTCGTTTTCTAATCATAGTAGCTGACCATTAAGAGCATCAATACAGATTCTACTTACGTTCATACAACCGTTCTTCAGAGATGCAATTTAATACCTAAGTATTGAAGAAATCGCATTATCTACTACCCTATTCGCATTCGACGCAAACCGCTCGAAACGATCCAATTTAAAAAGTTGGAGAAATTTTTCCAATCACAAGCCCCCGCTACGTAATCTGCGATTAGACTTGTCTTTTTAAGTTACTTAGTTCCTTTTAAATGTTTATTTCTTTACATAAAATGTGCTTTTATATTGCAGTGGTTTTCAACGAACGGTATTAAGTACTTGCTTATTTTTTACTGAGCTTAGCGCGTAGGAAGTATTTATTAGACTATTAGTTATATTGAGTGGGCGTTGTACCTAACAAAGATGGCAGCTACAGGAAAATTTAATAGGTATATGAGATTTATTCAATTTTCTTTGTAGCACACCAATAACTTTTTAGTTATTGGTGTGCTACGCTTAACGCTTTTGCGTTTCCAATGAAATAGTTTCTATGAATATGAACATTTAATTTGAATAGATCATAATATTTGCATTTAACATGTATTGCATAAACACACAGATATTATGAATAGGTACGTGTATACCAATTAACGTCGAGTTTTATAAGTTATAATTAAGAGGAGTTTACTAATTACTACAGAAGTTACGTTTCATACACTCAAGGGACGTTCTCATAGCAACGTTGGAATGCTTCGCACGTCGTAAATTCTGTAATTACGGCCGCGAATTCAAATGGACTTCATTTTGCCTTTAAATAAGGGAAAATGTTTAATTTACTACCAATCGGATTCCACGGGACCAATTAATCGGGGACTTTCGTTCGTATGTACTTAGCTTAACTTTTTATTTCGCTGCGTGTTGAATAGCGATTGCTTCGATTTATAACGTTTAGAAATATGCTTGAGGTCTCATTACATGTGTATTTACTTAAAAGATTATTTTTATGCATCTGTTTTATCCTTAGTTTTAGCAAATAAGAAACGTTTTCCATACTGGCTTTCGAACATTTCGTATAAATTTATATTTATTTACGGAGCATTATTGCTCCGCGATTGAATAAATAAACAAAAACGGAATCCTTATAGGATCGCTTCGTTGTCCGTCTGTATGTCTGTTTCTTAAGACCCTTTTGCTCAGGTATCAAGCGGAAATTTATATCGAATATTCAGGTCTATTGTCCCTTAAAGTTGTGAAAAATCTATCTTCTAAACAAATGCAATCAAAGATACAGCCGTTTATGCTACAAATTTTCGACATTTGAATAGGGAATTAAAACCTCTTGGTTACGTCCCGTGAAAAAGTACTGCATGGATTTACTTCAAATTTGGTACCTACATAGATAGCTTGAAACCTGAGGAAGGACATCGGATAGATTTTATCCCGGAAATCCCACGGGAACGGGAACTATACGGTTTTTCCTTTGATTTCGCGGTCGAAGCCGCGGGCGGAAAGCTAGTAATAAATAACAGGATTGTGCGTGTGCGAAACCCTCGATGCGCGATGCTGTCTCGCACTTTACAATATAACTTTATTTATGTAATAATTGCATTTCATTTTAGTTAGTTAAATATAACACTACCAAACCTTAAACTAAGTAATGACACATTCCAGGAAGTACAAGTACAAACGCTAATGCTCTACTAATTAATCGTTATTACATCTTTATTTACCTGTTGAAAGGCAAGGCGTCGGAGCCTCTCTAATGAACGTAGCGAAGGGTTTATCCCCTCAAAGGGTAGGGCTGATAATTATTTGATCATGCGCTACTTAGTTTTATTGATATGTTGTGTATTAAGTATTTATGAAGCGATGTTTTGGTTTCTAGTTTCTGGTAATAATGGTAAGTAAAAGGTGTTTACTTCGAATATTGAGCATTGGTGGATTTTGTATAGGTTTTGGTCTGTTCGTTCTATGATAAAAAACATAAGCCAAAATAGTGGTTATAAGCTTATTCGCAGTTGAACAAAGTTATTTTTATAGTAAGCAAAACGATCTTACGCTCTAAAAAAACTTTGAGTCATTTAATTGTTGAACAATCGTTAGGTATCTTAGAAATTGGCTCTATTCCAAAATCTAAGCGCACTCTATGAATGCCATAATATCTACGAAGGTATTATGACATTCATAGAGCTAATAAATTCTTAATTTAGAGGTCTGTGTGATTGATCATGTCGAGTACAGGTCATTTTGAAATGGCTAGCTTTATTTATAATCGGCTTATCTAAACTGAAGGGGCTTTTAGGTTATTAAACTGCTATGTTTAATATCAATAAATATCTGTAGGTAAGGTATTGGCTAATTCATTGAATACCTTACAAAACGGTAAGTATTTCAACTTAATAGAAATCGAATAAATGAAAAAAAAAAAAATGGAGCAAACATTTTTGTTTAAAAAATCTATCAGTCTTTATCAAAGATCAATATATTCCTCTAAAAACAAGCTCATATTAACTTCATGTATTTGAATGGTGGATCAATATTAGCACATTAACACCTAACTGGATGTATTTAATTTTCAAGTAGAATCCCCAAGAACTACCTACCTTCTAAAGAACTTTCCATTTGATTAAAGATATCCAAAATTATTCGAATCGAAGGAAAAAAT
Organism: Colias croceus; assembly: GCF_905220415.1. Classification (NCBI taxonomy): domain Eukaryota; kingdom Metazoa; phylum Arthropoda; class Insecta; order Lepidoptera; family Pieridae; genus Colias; species Colias croceus. Next base: position 2,146,582 of record NC_059552.1, on the reverse strand, counting down.
CGAAATTAAAGCCGTATTCAAAAGATACAGCCGTTTATGCTTCAAATTATCGCATTTTCGGAAGAATTTTCGCCATTCGCAAGGGAATCAAAACTTACAGGGTACTACAGATTAGCCCCGTGAACGCTGCAGAGTCTTGATCATTGTCTTGATCAGATGTCTTATAGAACTTCTTATTTTAACCATTAGAATTCCAGGTATTTAATAAAACCTACAAAATATAAAACAAAAACCGTTGACATTATTCATTGAATCCAATTCAATAATAGAATTAAGTACATCGAAAAACGATTATCGTCGCGTGTACCAAATTGAGGCGTGGTAAACACTTCACTGTAGTGCGTACGGGGTTCCGACGATTTAATAAATTAAAAACTCGATATCTGATATCGTTTTGTAAATATTATAGCGTTGTTTTATGTGTATCGATTGTAAGTTTATTCGGCGGTAATGTTATTAAAGGTTACATTATTTACGGGTAGTTGATGATGGATTTGGGAGATAGAGCTATGTAAGTAAGTTTAGTGATTAATGTTCTTAGTATCTATACACATAATAAATCTGTAGAAGGGTCAATTCTGTACATTGAAAATATTGAAAAAATAAATAGCAGGGGGTGTTACTGGATCGATACCAAACCCAAATACTATGTGATTAAAAAAATTTTTGTCTGTCTGTATGTGAAGGCATCACGTGAAAACTAATGGTTCGATTTCGATGAAACTTTGTATAATTATACCTTATTAACCTGGGCGTAAAATAGGATACTTTTTATTCTGAAAAAATACGTAGAAAAAAAATTAAATTAATTTTTCAGTTTTAACCATAGACGTTGTTCTGTAGAACCGCGAACACACGTTGCGTATTATTATAGTCCTAGCCGTATTTGGGTCCAATAGATATTTATAAGATGTCATTGTGAGTTACTCAAAATGGAGAAATAAACCATCCACGCGAAGACCGACATCCGCGCGGACGGAGTCGCGGGCGGAAGCTAGTTATATAATATATTATGAACATTTCGTTCTGTTAGAATTAAGTATACAATTCATTTGTTACATGTTCTGGAAAATGGAAATGGAATAAAAATAGAGCACCTAACGAAAAATTAACACTAACCAGTTTTTTTCAACGTCTGAAATAATTTTACCTTCACCCGCTGATACATTACGTTCAATCAAAAACTGTTTCTTTTATCCTGGTTGTTAAAGTAACAACAGGCTTCGAACCTTGTTATCTTATAAGAAGTTACCATGTCACAATGTGTAAAAATTCGACCAAAATTGCCAAATAAATTTTGACTTAAGTATAATTCTGGACATGATACTAAAAACTCACTATATATTATAAATATATGCACTGTATTAAGGTTCTAATTTATGCATTCCTCTACTTACTTATCTCTACTGAATATAAGGTATGTTCTGCAACATTTGCAGTATGTATTTTAAGTTTTAACTCGACCTTTTAAACAATTATTCCAAAACTTATGTAAAATTCCGGTTTTCAAAATACCATAAGTAAAATACACCAAAATCTCTATTACCAATAAATACGCAATATTAACAATTTAATATCAATATAAGTTGCGATTAAACCCGAACGTTTGCCGCATAGGACACGAGATACCTCAGCAACCTCGTCACGTACTTAATAGATACTTTGTGCGGATTGTAGCAAACGATTCAATTATACCACTTGATGTTGTTATAAATCACTGTTTGTTTGTTGTGAGGGTTTTTTAACGGTGTAAAAGGTTGTATTTTTGTAGCGCGTTTTGAAGCAATGCTTTTGGATTATTGGTATTTGGGTGATTCTTAATTCTTATGCTATGTAACTACCCGCAAAGATTTATTTATGTTCTTTGTTAGTGAAAATAATAATCAATTATTTAGGCATTTTTAGTAGTACGAAATAAAATTGTATGACACATGATGACGTGTGAAAAGTATAAAATACTGTAATAAAATATACAACAATAAAATTATAGATACATTTTTTTTGTTTATTATTTATACTACCTACACGAATCGTACGCAATACATATCTAGGTATCTTTTACGATATTGCCGCAACATAGTTCTCAATTTAATTACGAAAAATTGAATATTAAACGATAATCCATAAGCTAGAGGCGACAGGGCGTAATTGAATAAGCAATACGCACAAGGACATAATTATGCATGTCCCCCGGGACATTGGGACGGGGACCAAGTTAATTACACGCTCCGAGGACAAACAGATTTGTCATTCATTATTCAGATAACAATTACTTTGTTAAATTTTGAAGTTGTAGTGTGTTTTAATTGTGATTAATTATTGCTTTGGAAATAGATGGCTGTATGTACTGTAATAATTACATTTGCTCTAATAGACTATGCTACACTTTTATATATTTTTTAACTTTCTTCGTGTAGGTAAAACATTACTTTTTCTCATTTTTAATTGTTGGCTTTTTATAAGAATAATTTAGATTATTTATTTTCATTCCTTCAGCCATTTTAGGCAATATGCAATAATTATATCCATAAAGTTTAATAAAATTCTTCTTTACGAATAAAAACAGACAAAGCTTTGAATAGCCTACTACAATGATACTGAAGGTTAAAATTGTAGAAAATGGAACGTTTCAAATCCACAATGCCCATTGTTTCATATTTAAGCAAGTAAAGACTGAAGCGCGACATGTGGCACATGTGGCCTATATATTTTTTGATCTCGATTGAAAATTATATAAGAGTAAAGGTTAAAGTGAAGTTATATTCAAATTCAAATTCAAATTTCATTTATTTACAAGAATGTAGTTACAAAAAAGGTGTTGTTACAATATTAAGGCGCTAATACATTCTACCCACTATTTGGGTGTGCAAATATTTAAATGGAAATAAGTTAATTAAATTACACTACACCAACACTACACAAATTCTTCGCGTCACTATTGTTAAACGTCACTAATTCCTTCACAGATTCCGCAATGTAATAAGTTCTTGAATATCATAAAATTGTTTCTCCATTAACCATTTCGTCAGTTTCTTCTTAAATATATTTACTGGGAGATCCTTAAAGTTATCCGGTATTTTATTATATATTGTAATAGTCATAAATATCACACTATTTTTTGCTTGATTTATTCTACATGTTGGAAAGTGCAGTTTATTTTGATACCTCGTTAACATATGCGAATTTACTTCTCCTTTCTTTTTAAAATATTCTGGGTGGTATTTAACAAATAAACATACTTCTCTTATATATATGCAGGTTAGTGTAAGGATACGTAATTTACCGAACATTGGTTTGCAACTGTCCCTTTGATGTAATCCGCACAGGGCCCGGATACATTTCTTTTGTGCTACAAACACTTTACGCACCTCGCAAGACTGTCCCCAAAGAATTATTCCGTAAGAGAGTATCGACGATATATATGCATGGTAGGCATTTATTGCAGCATTCATAGATACAGTATCTCTAAGGCGACGTAATACGTAAACGAAACGATTTAACCTATCACAAATATATTCAATATGACTGTCCCATTTTAGACCTTCGTCTACCAGAACACCTAAGAATTTATGGTGTTTTACCTGTTCGATTACTTGATCATTACATTTTATGTCTAGATTAATTTTGGTGCAATTCTTTGTATAATATTGAATTATTTTTGTTTTTACTAAGTTTATTTTCAGATTATTATTTTGTAACCATTTTACTATATTATATAATGCTGTATTTATATCTCTCTCATATGTATTTTTATCCGTGCATTTAACAATAAGGGTAGTGTCGTCTGCGAATAAAACTGTCTTGTGTTTCACTGATCTCGGTAAATCGTTAATATATAAGAGGAATAAAAATGGACCGAGCACACTTCCTTGTGGTACACCTGATTTATTAACTTTTTTCTCTGACCTATATGAGTTTCGTGTTTGATTTATCATTTTATGAATCTCCACATACTGATATCTATCATTTAAGTAACTTGCAACCCAATCTTTAGCAATTCCTCTTATACCATATTTCTCCAACTTAAACAAGAGTAATTGATGGTCCACAAAATCAAATGCTTTGCTCATATCTAAGAATATGGTAATATATAATTTCAAAACTGAAAAAGCTTGAAAATTATTGTTTTCTAGATCATATAATAATAAACCTAGTTAAACTTGAAGTTCGATCTATTTCAGCAAGCAATGCGAGCTTCGTAGCAATAAGCTATTTAATATGAACTTCTACAGATTCATAAGTGTAATTTAAAGAATTAGGTAATAGAAAAATCGGCCACGTTCCGTACAAATAAGGTAGAGCAACTTAAAATAAAAGGAAATTCTTTAGGAAATCAACTTTTCGCAATCAACTGCATAATATAATACGATGATATTTGTCTTAAAGAAGACTATATTAAGCAATAGTCAAAGTAATGAATTCCAAAAGTAGAAGTTCTGGATAAAACATAGGCATCCCTTAATGTGATGCGTAACCCATAGCTTTGGTTACAAATGCCGACGTGGCATTTAGTTTTTTATTTACCAACCTCATTTGGGAGATGACATTTAAGTCCGTTTTATTAGCACGCGTGCGGAACATTAATTTTTCTATTCACAATAATAGCACAATAGTTATTTGATGCTTGAAAGGTGAACAATTCACAATAATTATTACGCATAGTGTAATGGCAAGATTTATTCATTTATTTTTATTTTAATCAAACAAACTTCATCGGTAATATAACTTAAAACTTAATATGTAGTCTGTAGATGACTAAAAGATTATGAAAAATTCGATGATACGCATGTTTAAATATTAAAAAACTCTGTAGATACCTACTATAAGATAGGAACTTCATTTGTAATTAACTCTTACATCTTATTCGTTGCACTATATTAAAATCGGAATAGAATTTTCCTAAATCGAAATAACCGCGACGCAAACCATTTGATTACCACTTGGCATATCTGCTAAACAATCATATCGTGCATTGGATGTGCTGCAGGGTGCAATGAATTATTCACACCTCACCAGTGTCGCGTCACGGCATTACGTAAATAATTACAGGATAGCTCCTAGCGCGTAATTTTTTTATTAACCATCAAGTGACGTACTAACTTTATCCAACTAAAACACTTTCAAAAGTTAAAATGAAGAAACGTACGTCTTCAACATGTCTTCAAAGTCACACCACTAGTGTTACAAGCCTAGTTACAAGTGTTTATGGGCGGTGATGACCACTTATATCATCAGTCTCGCCAGCCCCTTTGCTTGTGACCGCGATAATAAAAAAACATGTTCTTTTGGGGTTTAATATAATGAAAGACTGAATAAATTGCATCTTAAGATTTAAAGAAAACTAAAATTATTTTAAGCACAGTAAAAGTGCTCAGACTATACGATTTTAGAACTTTCAATGTGCGAAGACAAGATTTTGTCGCGCTTTTACTTTTACTAAGAGGACTTAGGTATCTGATAGATGCCTAGAAAACATTTTAAATTCAAATATTGTTTCATCCAAAAAGTTTCAAGATTATTTTAGTCTCAGGTTTTTTATTATAGGTAGGTATAACTGTAACACAAGCTGTTTAAAAATAAATTGAAATAAAACGAGATTTAATGCAATTAATATAAATTTCGGACCAAAAGAAGTCACATAAGATACTATCTACTGTATTGAGGCACAATGTGAAAGTTTTAAATATACAAAATTGACACGAGGAGTTATTCCGGTAATTGTCCGCGTGTCCCATACGATAACGGTTCGATCTCGTGACGGTAATCGAAGCAAGCCACACTACAATTCGTGCTTTATTTAAGTGGTTATGTTACTATCTCTACGTTTTATCTTTTGAACAATAAACACAGGTTTGAAATATTACTTGACTATTAGATAATATGGGTTCTATTTTGTGATTTTTTAATACGCATGCTTTGTGTACTCGTTTACGCAGTTAGAGGTAACAAATTGTTATTATCAATCGTCGATCGTATGAAACGATAATACAAAAATGTCTATATATTACGTAAGCATTTTAAGTACACGTGTAAACGAATTAAAATATTAGCAACTAATAGTATCTATGAGCGATCAGAAAACACAGGTTGAAAATGTCATTTTGAACCTGCCCTAAACATCCAAGAAAACAACATCTCAAACTGTGTAAGTAGGTATAACGCGTATCATTAAAGAAACGTATCTTCAATGGCGGCCAAAGCTGACACTGACATATGGTAGGGTCAGAAAAAAATAAAATAAAAATAACGTAACTAAATGTATAATTATTTTATTAATTATTTCAAATTGTTTGTTGACCAACTTTTTTGTTATGGTATTTGTGTATTTATATGAATTATCATATTTACGTATACAGAATGTAACAAAATCCTCATACTTAATACCTACTTGTAATGAGTCCATAAAACTGAACAACTTTTCGCAAGGAACTTATTTTGTCAAATTCCATTCAATTAAAACATTATTTACTTTCGCAAATACATAATAATTGTCATTGTAAATTTATGATAAAAACTAATATAGGGAAAATCAAATAAATTTAGTGATTTTACTTTTCCCGTTTTTTCTTGCATGCCGTACGGCCGTGTGTAAGCGATAGGGAATGATAAGCGCCGCCATTGAAGATTCGTTTCTTTAATGAACTGCGTTATATTAATGATACCATTTATAATTACTGACCACAAAACACATTTCCACTTTCCAGTCATGCACGTGGCCATGCCGAAGCGCGCCTACTCCGCGGCCGGACTGCTGGAGCGGCCTCGTGCCAAAGATCGAGAGAGAAGAGGACAGGGAACCGTGGCGTCTCCCGGACCTTCGCCCACCCATACACTACTTACATGACCGTGGTAAGAATGGTTTAACCTTAGGGTTTAACTATAAACTTGACATGAAAATACCTATATAACATAATAATATGAACAAGGGTTCATACTTAGGTTGCGCGCCTTTTATGTGATTTCGAAGGCAAGACAATACATTTACAGAAAACTAGACATTAAATCTGTGCGTATTTATTAACTTCTTTTCACGTAATTAATAACCCTATGAGCGTTATAATTATAATTTCTATAAAATGCAAGTAGAAAATGCAGTAGGTAACTATGGTCTTACTACCTATGTAACTACGAATCAACTTATAAATTTATAAAGAATAGAAAAAATTCGATCACGAGGCGGGACTTGAACCCGCATCCTTCGCGCCATTCCGGGGCGGATGCCTAACCAACTCAGCCACTCGTGACCCGCCTGATCAATCGAATTTATTCTATCCTTTCAGTTTTATGTGTCTTAAGGGACACACCGCGCGCCATCTATTGAGATGATTTAACAACCATCTCAACCAATATGAAGCACTTTTCAGTGAATACAATATTGTAACGATGGAACACGACCTTTTCTTGAATTTGAATTTTTTGGTTTTTATGGCATTCTAATGCTTTATAAATATAAATTTATAAAGAATAGAAAAAATTCGATCACGAGGCGGGACTTGAACCCGCATCCTTCGCGCCATTCCGGGGCGGATGCCTAACCAACTCAGCCACTCGTGACCCGCCTGATCAATCGAATTTATTCTATCCTTTCAGTTTTATGTGTCTTAAGGGACACACCGCGCGCCATCTATTGAGATGATTTAACAACCATCTCAACCAATATGAAGCACTTTTCAGTGAATACAATATTGTAACGATGGAACACGACCTTTTCTTGAATTTGAATTTTTTGGTTTTTATGGCATTCTAATGCTTTATAAATATAAATTTATAAAGAATAGAAAAAATTCGATCACGAGGCGGGACTTGAACCCGCATCCTTCGCGCCATTCCGGGGCGGATGCCTAACCAACTCAGCCACTCGTGACCCGCCTGAGCAATCGAATTTATTCTATCCTTTCAGTTTTATGTGTCTTAAGGGACACACCGCGCGCCATCTATTGAGATGATTTAACAACCATCTCAACCAATATGAAGCACTTTTCAGTGAATACAATATTGTAACGATGGAACACGACCTTTTCTTGAATTTGAATTTTTTGGTTTTTATGGCATTCTAATGCTTTATAAATATAAATTTATAAAGAATAGAAAAAATTCGATCACGAGGCGGGACTTGAACCCGCATCCTTCGCGCCATTCCGGGGCGGATGCCTAACCAACTCAGCCACTCGTGACCCGCCTGATCAATCGAATTTATTCTATCCTTTCAGTTTTATGTGTCTTAAGGGACACACCGCGCGCCATCTATTGAGATGATTTAACAACCATCTCAACCAATATGAAGCACTTTTCAGTGAATACAATATTGTAACGATGGAACACGACCTTTTCTTGAATTTGAATTTTTTGGTTTTTATGGCATTCTAATGCTTTATAAATATAAATTTATAAAGAATAGAAAAAATTCGATCACGAGGCGGGACTTGAACCCGCATCCTTCGCGCCATTCCGGGGCGGATGCCTAACCAACTCAGCCACTCGTGACCCGCCTGATCAATCGAATTTATTCTATCCTTTCAGTTTTATGTGTCTTAAGGGACACACCGCGCGCCATCTATTGAGATGATTTAACAACCATCTCAACCAATATGAAGCACTTTTCAGTGAATACAATATTGTAACGATGGAACACGACCTTTTCTTGAATTTGAATTTTTTGGTTTTTATGGCATTCTAATGCTTTATAAATATAAATTTATAAAGAATAGAAAAAATTCGATCACGAGGCGGGACTTGAACCCGCATCCTTCGCGCCATTCCGGGGCGGATGCCTAACCAACTCAGCCACTCGTGACCCGCCTGATCAATCGAATTTATTCTATCCTTTCAGTTTTATGTGTCTTAAGGGACACACCGCGCGCCATCTATTGAGATGATTTAACAACCATCTCAACCAATATGAAGCACTTTTCAGTGAATACAATATTGTAACGATGGAACACGACCTTTTCTTGAATTTGAATTTTTTGGTTTTTATGGCATTCTAATGCTTTATAAATATAAATTTATAAAGAATAGAAAAAATTCGATCACGAGGCGGGACTTGAACCCGCATCCTTCGCGCCATTCCGGGGCGGATGCCTAACCAACTCAGCCACTCGTGACCCGCCTGATCAATCGAATTTATTCTATCCTTTCAGTTTTATGTGTCTTAAGGGACACACCGCGCGCCATCTATTGAGATGATTTAACAACCATCTCAACCAATATGAAGCACTTTTCAGTGAATACAATATTGTAACGATGGAACACGACCTTTTCTTGAATTTGAATTTTTTGGTTTTTATGGCATTCTAATGCTTTATAAATATAAATTTATAAAGAATAGAAAAAATTCGATCACGAGGCGGGACTTGAACCCGCATCCTTCGCGCCATTCCGGGGCGGATGCCTAACCAACTCAGCCACTCGTGACCCGCCTGATCAATCGAATTTATTCTATCCTTTCAGTTTTATGTGTCTTAAGGGACACACCGCGCGCCATCTATACATACATCGCCGCGCGCCATCGTTACAATATTGTATTCACTGAAAAGTGCTTCATATTGGTTGAGATGGTTGTTAAATCATCTCAATAGATGGCGCGCGGTGTGTCCCTTAAGACACATAAAACTGAAAGGATAGAATAAATTCGATTGATCAGGCGGGTCACGAGTGGCTGAGTTGGTTAGGCATCCGCCCCGGAATGGCGCGAAGGATGCGGGTTCAAGTCCCGCCTCGTGATCGAATTTTTTCTATTCTTTATAAATTTATATTTATAAAGCATTAGAATGCCATAAAAACCAAAAAATTCAAATTCAAGAAAAGGTCGTGTTCCATCGTTACAATATTGTATTCACTGAAAAGTGCTTCATATTGGTTGAGATGGTTGTTAAATCATCTCAATAGATGGCGCGCGGTGTGTCCCTTAAGACACATAAAACTGAAAGGATAGAATAAATTCGATTGATCAGGCGGGTCACGAGTGGCTGAGTTGGTTAGGCATCCGCCCCGGAATGGCGCGAAGGATGCGGGTTCAAGTCCCGCCTCGTGATCGAATTTTTTCTATTCTTTATAAATTTATATTTATAAAGCATTAGAATGCCATAAAAACCAAAAAATTCAAATTCAAGAAAAGGTCGTGTTCCATCGTTACAATATTGTATTCACTGAAAAGTGCTTCATATTGGTTGAGATGGTTGTTAAATCATCTCAATAGATGGCGCGCGGTGTGTCCCTTAAGACACATAAAACTGAAAGGATAGAATAAATTCGATTGATCAGGCGGGTCACGAGTGGCTGAGTTGGTTAGGCATCCGCCCCGGAATGGCGCGAAGGATGCGGGTTCAAGTCCCGCCTCGTGATCGAATTTTTTCTATTCTTTATAAATT